>NC_092014.1:4403873-4703873 GCF_042242105.1 Pempheris klunzingeri
AAAAACTGCTCAAGTATTCAATGTGGCACAGAAGTAAACAGTCTTTGGCAAAGAGAAAAAGGGAGTTGCAAGTCAAAGCTCACTGACAGGGACAGATGGAGACTGAACAGAAAAGTTGCTTAAAGCATGCGTTTACAGACTCGAGAAGTAAATTGGAGGACTAAGTCAACACCTCTGTGGCACAGTGTCGACAAAAACTCTACATCTAGAGATTTCCAAGTAAGGTGCTCATGGCAGGGCTGTCATTCACAATCCAAGGCCGGTGCAAAATGACATATAACCTGGTATCAGGAGCACAAAAGCTGGAGCCTTCAGCAAAGGAAAAGTAATAAAAGAATTCTCTTTCATCATTTTCCCTACTTCTAGATAGGTTTGCATTTAGAAAAAGCAGGAGGGTGTCCTCAACCCACAGTCAACTGTTACTGTATGTTTAACAATGGGGCGTGTCTGTAATGATACAGCTAGCTATCCCTTGGGAGTCATTAGGTCTTCTTCAGGGACTCACAGGGTTGAAGACCAAGGGGGTCAATACTGTTACCTGATGCCATATTCCAAGATAATGCCCTCTGCACATGTTGCTAAACAAATTCAACGGTGCTTTCATGGCCACCATGGTGAGGTCAAACATATTACCTGGCCTCTCGATTCACCAGATCGAAACGTCATTAAATCTTGATGGGAAGTTCTCAAGCCAAGGAAGCCGAGTAGATTTCTGTCTCTTTCAATCCCCCAACATGGTGGATGCATTCCTCAGTAAGGAATGACCTGATATGGTCTGACACAGGCCAGGACAGGTGTGACAGCTTTCTGAGGAGAATGGCACCTCTCCTGAGAATTTATTTCCATACGGCATGCAACAGCAGAATAATGGCATGTTTATCCAATGTGTTGTGTATCTCTGGCCAAAAGAACTGCAGCTCATGGTTCCTGAGTGGTGAATCTAGAGTGATTTCTACTGTATTACGTGTTTCATGTGTTTCCACCTGTCATCATTTAGTTACTGTATATAAAAATTTCAGTCACCAATAAAGTCCGACGATAGTCTGAAAGATTGTCGATATAAAGTCAGTCTCTTAGACGGTGACTCACAGAAGATAAGCATCATATCTTTTAAGGTACCCTCAGGAGTTTTCTTGTAAAAAGTCATGTTTATATTCAAAGCTGCTCACAAAACCTCCCCTTGAATGCAACATATGTCCTAATACAACATTAGTAAAGATGTTTTTTTTTAATAGTTCATCATAGATCATCATAAGCGGTCTTGTTCTCTCCTGTCTTTTAGGTTTCTTAGCACTTTAACACCAACAACTGTAGATCAATCAATCAATGGCATTCTGTAAGAGTAAGAAAACCATATAGTTCCCTACAATTTGGGTTTCATTCAGCATTACATTGGATAGTTTATCCTGTTCTTATTTCTCATTTTCTTTTTCTTCTTGTTTTGTGGCTTGCATGCACTTTTTTTTTTTTTTTTGCATCCCGCCCTCTGCATTTGGTGGGAAATAATGTGAATAAATGCGACACATGTTTTTGAGTGTACATATGAGTTCTAGTAAATAGACCAAATGAACACAAATGAAATGGGGACCCACTAATCAAAACACCCAGTGGTGTTGAAAATCTCCACCCGGTACAATTACACACAAAGCAAGCAACCACTGAACAAATACTAGGGACATAGACACAGGCACACATAAAAAACCAACACAGCACTTTGGCTCAACAAGCATTTGTTCTGCGGCACAGAAACGACCAATACTAGAAAAGAAAAGAAAAAAATCACACGCACATGCATGCGCGCAAACTGTCCCAAGGCGACCCTCTTTACCCTTCCTCCAAGACAATATCGAGCTCTGCACTGCAGGTCAAACACACCTATGATTGGCTCATGGTCATTGGCCTGGGACCCCCGCCCCCTTGACACCACCACCTTGGCCAGAGAGCTGGTGTCCGACCATGTTGATTCAGTGGATAAGGGGATTAGATGGGAAAGAGGATAGGGGGGGGGCAGCTGACCTTGAGGGAATGTCAGTTTGCTCTGGTGCTCACTTTCTCACTGTAGCTCCCTCAAACACTTGTCCTGTATTTGTATAGTGATATTATAGGCTGCATTGTACGGGACTGCACCATATGGGCTCTGCTGTTCTAGCAGCGAGCCTGTCACAGCGTCAGACTGCAACATGCTTTCTGGTCTCCACAATACCAACAGTTTCCATCACATTTTGTTCTGCATTTCCAAAAATGATTAATAATTCCCTACTGTCTCTCTCACACGTAAACACACCTGCTCAGTGTCAGCTTGTTTAAGACACTGCAGCCAGCAGTAAAGGCTATAATAAACACTTTTTTTTTTTCTCTGTCTTTGCAATGTAGCTAGGCAATGTTTCCAGCAACAAAAAACAAAACAACATACAGTGACAAAAGTGTGTTCAGTTGTCTCCTGGCAACAAAAGATACTCAAGTACGTCTTTGTGCTGCCCAAAACGGCATCAACCTATTTCCAGCCATCAAACAGCCATTGATATACTACAGTATTATGTGTTCACTGGTTGTGTCTCTCTACCACACACAAAAACATTCACTTACTCTATCCCTCCCCTCAGCAGCCGTGTCATCCAGTCATCCCAGGGACTACAGCCGCCGCTAAGCCACAGTAAAACCATACAAGCCCCATGAGCCACTGGATCCAGCTGTAGCGGTGCTGAATTGCTTTACATCAATGAGCTAAGCCACTTTCTTTCACAAAGCCAGAAGTTGGTGATTTTCCAGGACACATATTTGGAGAGTTGTGGTCGTTCATTCCTGCTACATCTTAATTGCTTGTAGTGTGAGCACAGACAAAAGAGCCTGACGCATATAGAACGTGGAATAGAGTTGCAATCATCTTTTAAATTCTCACACGTACGTAAATAGCCAATAAAGCCTTTAAGTCATCAGTGCACTACAATTGAAATTTTAAAAATGGCACACTCATTGACAATTTGGCAGCTTTGCAAACAAACAAAAAACACAGGCATTCTTGTTCAATGCAAACCCCGAATGCATCATCTTTTGAAGGATCCAGCTCTTGAATTACAACAGAACATGACGGCTTTTGGTCTTATTTCCCACATCAGCTCCTTCAGAGGGGCCGGGATTCCACTGAGCGTGTTGGCTGTTGCAGCTGGAGCTATATTCCAGTTCCCTTGAGAATAAACACCAAATTCAATTTCAAACTGAGCGTGCTGTAGCTGTTAAGGGTTGTTTGTCCATTTCTTCAGGTACTATTTCTACAAAAAACATTTAGGCGCTGATTGAGGCCCACAGCTCTCCAGCAACAGTGGTCCTTCCCATTCACGTAAGAAAATACACATGCAGTGCTTGATTTATGAGGCGGAACCCCCCCCCCACTTTGTGTGCTCATACAGAGGTGAATTATAAAGAAAGTGGTGATCAGGCAAACATGGAACAGCACTGCAGCCCCACTGAGGCAAACAGATATGTAATCCAATCTCTATTTGTATAGGCCAATTTCTTTAATGGTTGTCAAATAAATCCCTTTTGTCAAAAAAAAGTAGTGATCCATGCAAACTTGGTGTAGCATCACACTGCTATAGCCCACAGGGTAAGAGAAATCCTGGGAAAGATGAGGTATCATCTAGAGGTACTGACACCTTTAGGGATTTAGATAAGAGAGGCGGTAGAGAGCGGTTTTGTTACTCAAGGCCACTGGTCCAAATCCCTGCACTGGCTGGCACAGTGAAGACAAGTGAGCCAAAACACCCATTTTATACATAGCTGCCTTATATACAGTACAGCTGATTGATACATCCATGCCTCAGAATGATCAATGGCCAGAAAGCAGTTAAACCGGGAAACTATATGTTTATATGTTTTTATCCAGAGAAAGTCATAGTGTTTGGTGTTGCTTCACGCTGCTTAAAAGTCATATTGCTCAACACATTCACGACTGGGAGACACAAGGGGACAATGCGGTGACTGCTGAGCAGCTCCGCTGAGGCGGTGGAGAATTTAGTGCCTTGCTACAGCAGTGGCAAGATGAAAGTCTTAGTCCCTCTCCCACCAATCACAAATCTCTCTGGGGGTTTGCACTGACAGCCTTGTGGTCACAAGCATACTCCTCTAACCTGAGGGCTGCAAAACCAACCGTGTGAGCATGAAGCATCAGCTCTCTGTTTGAAGGGTAATATTAAAAAAAAATACAAGTAAATGTCAGGTATTGTGTGATATCAAGATGTCAGGTTGCCGTCACAAATGTCATCCTTGTTTGATAGGCCAAGCATGCACAGGGGAACAAGTAATGAGCCAATTACACCCCTCCTTCTGATCATTCTTAATGATCAGATGAAATGTCGTCCTCTGGGATTTTAATTGCCATCCTCCTCTTGCATCTTTACTCTTGTGCAATGGTGCACAAAGTGGTTTGTTTATTAGGAGGCAAACTGCAGTCAGTATCTATCTATCTGTCTATCTGTCTATCTATCTGTCTATCTATCCATCTCCTCCATGTCAAGCCTATCATGCATTTCTGTCACTGCACAAAACAAGGCATCAGATCAAGTTCAGGTTCAGTTCAATCCTTATAGCAAATTGGATCTATGGAACAAACTTAAATATAAGACTGTCTATCCATCATTAGTTCACCATCTGTCCATTGTACATTAGCTAAAAACCTGCAGCACTAAACCTCATGGATTTGAGAAAAGGCAGTGGGTTACTCGAAATCAGTTGAAAGAGCGTCCCCTGTTGTCTGTTTGATCGCCTCACTCCTAAAAAAAATCAATTCAGACAGGAGTGCTAAGATCTGCCTAAACACCCATGTCGGTATAGCACTAATCCACAGGAATCGGGATCAATACTTTCTTCAGTATTCATTTTTCCCTTCTTTTAAAGGGGCCAGCATGTGCAGAGAGAGAGAGAGAGAGACAGAGAGAGGGAGACAGAGAGACAGAGAGAGAGAGAGACGCCCCCGGACCTGTTGACCCACAGCCGTAGAAGAACAGAAATTCATTATCCACTGCGCGTTTGGACCGACCTGCTCGGGCGTCACGTAATTGAAAAGCGCCTTCACATGAATATTCCCTCTCTTTAATTACCAGCAGAGGCTTTCAAACCACGCAGCAGTCACACGAGAGACACAATACATGCTGCACAACGAACAGTTCACCATCCTCAGCGTATTAAACAGCGTATTTATGTTGTTTTTGTGTCTTTTGGCACAAGTTGTCATGTTTTTTTGCGATGCGTATAATGCAGGCCTGCGAAGTCTGTTTTTCTAATTGTCCTCTGGTTAGTGTCACCTAAAGGCGGATCAGGATTTTCTTCATAGCTGGCAGCAAACAAGGTGTCAAACTGATGCTGAGAAGTGAGAATGCATTTCATGTAAACAATGAGAAAAGACCAGCCCTGTCAGAATAAACCTTTAAAGTGATGGTAGGAATCCTCATCACAGACCTCTGGTCACATTAGACGAAGGCTTTTACTGCATGAATGCTTGTTAGATAAAAGAAAAGGGGAAATGTGGAGGAAAATGTTAGTTTTACCTTTTCAGACATCAAAGAAGAGCGCGTCTACAGTTGTTGGGGAGAAGAAAAAGCCTGGTAATCCGTAAATGTGAGCTCTACTTTCCAAAATGCTTCCCCCCCTGCTCTCTGGAACTCCAGAGCCTCTGCTGTGCCTCCTCTGGAGAGCTTTGATATCCGTGCGATTTCCCCTTAAACCCAAAGCAAATATCCGACCGGAAGCCTTCGTGTGTTCAAAGCACTCCGACTGGACGTCTTCTTCTTGAACATCTTTCACAGTTTTGCGCAGAACTGTGTGTGACAGCGGTTCATGCACAGAGAGACAGAAAATGCGCTGATGATCTGGACACATGCGCGCACCGGACCCAGGATCCGACGGTGCGCTTCGGGAATCCACGTGTTTTCCCTGTCCTTCCCCCTCTCCTGTCCCTTTTCTGTTCCTGCGTTCACCCAAGCAGAGGGACTAATATCGACGAGGAGCCCAGAGACGCTATCCGAGCCGACCGGGGGAGTAAACGCTCCATCGGCGCAGAGTGACGCGCTGCGCCCCGGGGACTGGAGAGGTTATAGGCGGCCCTGGGTGGCGGGTCGGTGTCGCTGAACCGTCAGAGAGAGAAAGAGAGAGAGAGAGAGAGAGAGAGAGAGAGAGAGAGAGAGATAAAGGGGAAAGATGGAAGAAGGCAGACAGACAGGAGCTTCTTCTGGCAAGCCCCTTCTGTTCCCCGTCTCTCCGCTTTCAATCAGTGCCCCCACGACCCCCGCAGGGCTCTCAGACTATGTCCTCTGATGAATTTCAGGAGGAAAAGAGATGGTTACCGTCCGCCACCCCCACGGACAGCAGGCTTTAAACTACAGTCTCCTTCTTACGCAGCACGTCTCTCCAAACTCGGGTAATCCCTCAACTGATGCGCAAATGCGAGTTATTGGATCAGAAACTGTGGAGCTGGTGAACCCTGGCGGGGAGGAAACCAGGCGGCGGACACTCCACCTGCCTGTTGCGGTCGCTTCTCGGGTCCCCGGTGCATTTCAAAGCGGGGTGGGGTGGGATGGTGGGGTGGAGGTATCAACAGTTTGCCCAGTCGCCGCCTGAGCCCACGCACAGAACATCGACGGGCTCTGCGGGTGATTTCATCTCAGCGAGAGAGAAAAAAAATCTAAATCGGGACTGCCAGCCTGTGCGCCATGGACCGCTCTCCTGTGATCCCTGTGATTGATGTGCACTGGAGAAACGCGAGGAAGGTGGAAAGTCATCACTTGTTTAGATTCAAACTGAATAAACATCACTTTTGATATGTCTTTGCGTTTATTTCCACAAGCCCGCGGGCTCCGTGTCCCCGCCGGAGGATACAGGTGGGAGGCAAAAGGGGCCTTTGAGGTGTCGGAAATGAATATTTTAAGGGGAGGTGTGTGCACGCGTGCGTGTTTGTGAGAGAGAGAGAGGGGGAGAGAGAGAGAGAGAGAGGTGGGAATCAGAATCAGTGGTGAGCAATGCGTGTGTTTGCACCAGGAGGAGGGATGGGGAGTGACAGCAAGTAAGCGAGAGGAAACACTGTAAAAAGGAAAATCAGAAAGTGTGTGATGTAAAGGAAGAGTAGAGAGGGAGAGAGGGAGAGAGGGGGGGACTGTTTTCTCCTATAACCCCTGTTTCCCTCCATAAAGAACATCTAACTGCCTTCATGTGCATGACATGTGCCCCACAGTCAAACTTTCTCGGATCAGCACCACGGACAGCGACCGGGCACCCAAGCGGTGATCTGGACGCACTGGTTCACTTGTTAATAATGTGGGCCATCTGTAAACCTTCCCAACTAGAGCAAAGAAATAATGGTTCCAGCGCCCATCACACTGATTTGTATGGCTCAAAGCCAGGGCAGTTGTGGGCCGGGCATGCTGCCCTGCACAGCACATGACATCCACCTTTTAGAGTCACCTAATATGAGGATCCAGTCTTTAGGGCAAACAAGAATTATGTAAAGGTATTAAGAACCCAAACAGCCAGTATAAGGGCCACATAGGTTAGTTAGACCCTCCACCAAAGTAGCTATTATCTACAGGATAGATCATTTCAGTGAGGGTGCCTGCAAGCTTAGTTTAAAATCAATTCATTTACCTTATGACTGTAAATAAATGTCAGCCACCATGTTCTTTCACTGCCTCATTCGGTTAGGATAACGGATTATATTGATCTTCAACAGGCACTGGAGTTCTTGAGGTCGTGACTCGGTATATTAAACTGAAGATACACGCATCAGTTCAAGTCACCTTGCTCTAATTTGGAGACAAAAACAGAATTCAGATACAAAGGCACACAAAAACAGAGAGCTGAGATATACGTTTGTCAGACTTTCTGCACATTTACTAATGTAAATGCTGAGCATGAGCATGATGAGAGCACAGAGCTGATCTCCTCTGACTGAACAAGACATGACACTCCTGTGGCGTCTGGATGCTGGTCATCATCTTCTTAATCTCCATCACAAGATTAGTGATATTTACAGCCCTTCAGTTGGCCGAGCAACCCCATTATCGCTGCATCTGTTTCCCATGGAGCCAACGGTTGCTTCACTAGAGCTTGTCGAGCTTTGAGGCAGTGGGAATAGTGCTAGCAGCAAATAATCGCAGTTAATTGCTGGATAAAAAAAAAAAAAGTCCTCTCTCCTCTCCTATGTTTCTGTGTGACCTGGGTCATTGTGGTTCATTTAGTCCCTTCTCCTGCAGCAAAGGAGCAAAAATAGCCTGTAATCAAGCTAATAAGAAAAAGAAAATGATTTCTTTCTATTCAACCATGTATATTCTTCTCTTTTTTGGGCCCCATCTCTGCTGGCAATTATGGACCTCTGCCAAAGGCCAAAACCACCCCTGAAAATTACTGTAGTTAAGCTCTTTTATTTGTCAGAGATCTAACATAGCCTTCATCTATTCTTCTTACTTAAACTCACTGTAACTAGTTAGGATGGATGGTCGCTACCTGCATTTGGTCTGCACTCTAAAACTGGCTGTGTCCAGTCCAACACAAACCTTTAACTCTGTAAGGTAAGTAAGATGTCAACATATTATATTCTAAAACATATAAAGGTATATCATATCATATTACATCTCTACAGTGGTTGGCAGGTTCGTTGATGCCCACTACAAACCAGCAGTTAATTCACCAGATGCTGAGTTTTTTTTCTCTTTCAAAACCAATTTTCTCTGTTTGGGGACCAAAATCTGCCAACATCTTGGCATTTCAACACTCTGCGTCCTCTCCCTGCCTACTTTCCTTTTAAACCACTCAGCAATGAAGGGCAGTGAGTTATGAGCAAACACGGGCAGTCGAGACATATTACAATCCGCAGCCAGAAAAGCAAATGACATATCTGGGGAATGTGCCAGCGATCTATCTGCTGTTGTACGTCCTCTACTGTTTGCCTGTAGAGGTTGATAGAACGGAGATGGACTATTCATTACAAATTTATATGGTGATTTAATCTGATTTTGTCAGCATAAAAGAGAATACAAGCATACACTCTTTTTATCTGGCACTAATAACACCATAACACTTCTAATAAAGACGTATGGTATATCATGGGAAGCACAGCAATGGTGGTCAGTAGAAAACCACTGCGATCATGATGGAAGCACTTTAATCTAAACCAATCTAAAAATGGGTACCAATGGTAGCAGCAAAATTTGCATTCCGCAACGTTTTTCAACTGAGACAACCACAAATCATCCCCTACTCTGATTTACATAAACTAATATGCATGGTTTGATCTCACATGACACATAAAACAGCACCACCATTAAGTAAAGATAGTAAGAACGGGTTCAAACAAAGACATTTTATACTTGTGTAGTGGCTGTTACACTTCTGACTTTTGTCTTCTGTGATATTGAAGTTTAAGCTTTGAAAGAAAAAAAAAAAAAAAAAACTGAATCCATCTGGAGCTTGGATTCACGCCTGAATTGCTCCTGCGAGACCAAACAACGGGCAACAAAAACACGAGTCCAGGTGATGAACCTACAGCATCGTACCAGCACGCTCAGACACATCCCCTCCTTTAACGTACACACAGCCGCTAACAGAAGCACACAGAGAGGCACAGCGGAGGTGACAGCATGGTTTATCAAAATCTTATTGGATTTCACCTTGTCCCCCGCCACCACTGCAAACAGAACAAGGAAGGTCAAGCGGCCTCCAAGATGCCGGTGAGCAATTCCACCCCAGAGGCAGAGCGGTCGTTGGGCACCTCGGTCACGTTCCAGCTGTCCGCTCAATGCCCACTTGTCTCTTTTCACATCAGGTCCTCATACATACCAGTGATGGACCACAGGGGATAGAGGAAGGTATATCACTGAATTATGGCAAGCAGTGTGACATGATAGAACACACCCTGATTGATTTTATTCTAAGCATTCTGCACACACGCTTGTCCAGAGCAAACTCCAAAGGAAAGCTGTAGTGGAATACGCTAAAAAGCAACAGGCGGTGATGTGAAGGTCTGAGTTACAACATCCAGAAAAAAAGATGAAACAAAGCACCTCACTGCCGATAGAATGATGGTAACGAAGCTTGATAGTTGAAGGGAATAAAAGTACTTCCTAAGCAGGTGTTTAGGAGCTAATGTGGGGTTTGATGTTTGATTTATCACATACTGTAAGTTAGCAAAAAGTGGCTGGACTCACATTTTTTGTTTTCAGTACTTAGTCTGACATTCAGTTCATGTTAGCGTGTTCTCTTTGGGAGGAACTGTTATATCTGATCCAACTACTCAGCTGTATATGTGGCGTATTTGCTCTCCTGACATCATTCTCAGATGACGTGGAAGCTGTGGTATTTGCTGAAAGGAGCAGTTTACACGTTATCAAAGAAACGTGGCACTTACCGCTGGTATTTCTGTGCAAAAAACTGTAAAAATCTGTTTGTTGCCATTTTTCGAACTCTGCCACAGGTATCTTATGTCTGTTCAGGCTACACAATGCCAGCCTGATAATATAATTTAGACAAGAACAGGCACTGGATTCCACAATTAATCCCATGCAACAACCAATGCCACACCTGGTGCGCTTCACCACATCCTGACAAAAAGACTGGTATGTCAGATTTGTTGACTACTATGACTAATTTCACTTCAGGAAGTCGTTTTCTCTTCTTGGGGGGGCTTTTCTGAGCATAAAACACAAAAGTAGACTTATTTGACCACTGAAAAATATATCAGACAAATCCATAAAACATCATATTCAGTGTCATCATATTATTCATGTTCTTATTTCTGTCCCTATATCACACTTTTACTAGCACTGCTGGTAAGCGCTACAAAAGCTAGTGCTTACTGTCATAGCGAGCACTAAGTGAGGTAAATAAAAATAAAGATGACATTCCTGGCAGGTTAACTTGCCACTAAGTGATGTTAATTTGGACCAAGATACATGCAAGCTTAAATGAATTCATATTTAAAAACCAAATGAAAGAGATTTGGCATCAACTACCATGACAAAAAACGTGTCATTAACACACTCGTGCCAACATTATTTTCACAATGCCACAACGTTTTAAATCCTAGTAATTTATGGAGATGAAATGAAAGAATTGGGTATCGCTCAACGTTGCTCTGCACACACACAAACAGTACTGAAGTCATGAACAGCAAAGTGCTGATCACAGATAAAGGACGGTCCCCTGCGGTGCAGTCTTCCTCAAAGTGAGGAGTAGCTGCAGTTCGTCCTCCACTTGGTCACCCTGTCACCCTGAGACTATGTGGCTGCTGCACTCTGTCAGTCTAGACAAGGCTTTTATCATTGAAGTCACTTCAAAATGTCTCCTTGACGCAAGTCATCTGTTGCCAAAAGTCTTAAGTGTGTTATTATATAAAAAAAAAATTTAAATTGAACACAAACCTGTAAAACAGACTGATTTTTTCCGAATGTGGACGGGTGCAGCACAGTCCGTGTTGACAGATGTCGGATGGAGCCTGCCTGATGGGCCGTTGAACGGCCTCAGCAGGGACATCATTGCAGACGACGCTGTTCCTGCTCCATTTCAACTCATCTGTGGTTCTGTGTCAGCTGGAGTGACCTTGATGTGGAAGTGAAGTGTCCTCAAAAAATTGGCCTATTCATGTCACACACAAAGAAAAAAGAAAGAAAAAGAAACTGGAGTGGGGTCACACCGACATGGGTCGTAGACTGCAGGTGGATGGAGTTAAGGGTGGAATTCAGACACACTCAGGTGAGCTGCCAATCACAAAAAAGGTTACTTCCTAATATCATAATATACGGCCCAAGAGCTGTTTATTCCAAACCACACAGAGAACTTATTTTTAACAAATGAGATTCACTTCATAAGAAGCGATCAGTCTTAATATACACTTTTACAAACGCAGTTTTGACCGAAAATCAATGACACCCACAAGGACAATTAAGCCCCCAGTCCCACAAAAAAGCTTAAGTACACACATCAGTGCTTTAAAGGTCAGCGTCCTCAAACACGGCGCACAGACCCCAGTGTTGAGCACCGCTATGTACTATTTCTGACAGAGAAGCCAGACAGGTAGTTTGGTGTAGATTGTCTCTTTTGTAATCTTTAAAATGAAAATTATGGTGGAGAGTAGTTTCAGTACTCACCCTGACTTCCTCCGTCACTTCTGTTTTATTTCACTTATGGAAGACAGAGGGAGAGAAAAGACAGAGAAGAAAGAATAAAACAAAAATGAATTGGAGAGAAAGAGATGATTGAGACGGAGTACCATAGTCCAAAAGTTGTTTTTAGTTGTTTTAAGGTGGTATGTGGATCACTTTCCAGTGTCATCCATAAGTGTGATAGCTAATAAGTCTAATATTTTACTTAATAAGCTTATTAGTTGCCTCCCTTCCTCCTCTTTTTCATAATTCCCTCCTTTTCCCATCATCACAGCCCTACATTGCAGGTAGCACTACAGTTTGAGCTCTCTATTACTTCAAAACTATTTTGTAATGAGTTAATGTATTAACCCGCATTTAGACTATGCAGCTTTTAATTTGCTAATTCTTATTAAGGCTAAACATCTAAGCTAGCTCATAGGTTAGCTAGCTAGTAGCTTATAGCATTTTCTCTGTAGCTGTTTGTTTATAATAAGCTGTCAATAACCCTGATAAACTCTCAGGACAGTAAACAGAACCCTATTCACTACTTTTTACAGTGTGTCCCTGTGTACTGTGGCCAAACAGCCAGCGTTAACCTCATCAAAATAAAAAATAGAAATGTTTGTGCGTGGCCATCTTTGAGTTTTCAACCGACCTGTGGGGTTGTTTTTTTTTCCAGCGACGCCATTTTCTGAAAGCCGCGCAGACCGGAAGCACTTCCGCTGCAGGTACACACACACCTGGGCTCCACCACCAGGAATCCAGGACTTTGTTTGGCCTGATCAGCTTAAATCTGTGCTGTCAAAAAGACTGAGAGAGACAGAGTGAGTGAATGAGTGAATGAAGTGGCCCGTCTAAACTACCTTAGCTAACGTTAGCTTAATTGCTAATTGCTAATCGGACTAATGAGGTAGCTTGTCACCTTTGTAGACAGCTAACGTTGCGGTTAGCCTTAATACCAAGATGAGCTCTAGCTACAGTCAGCACCCTGGGCTTTAATAATGTGGACGCTTCTGCACAAAAAGGGGAAAAAAACAGGTAAGACAGCTCACTTTGTTAGTGTATGAATATGGCTGTTTTACCTGTTGTCAGTGGGCCATTATTCATGTTAATTTTCAGTACAGAAGATGCATCATTGTATGATTTTTCAGTGAAAACAAACATCTGTGGTGATTCACACATGAGTGGTTTCTTGTGGTTGACAATTATACTATTAAATCCTGTATTGTTAGTGTGTCTGCTGTAGATTTAGGGGTGTATAGGCCGCACACTGCACTGATTTCATGTTATAATTTAGGCCTGTTGCAAGAACAGACATTAGACATATTGTTTCGGTATCCCCAAAGGTCCTATACAAGATTAAAACATTACAATAACTGCAAACAACAATGGGTTATGTACTGATACAGTGGAGTACTGACTCCTGAGTCACACTGTATTACTTTGTGTTGTAATCTTCTCTGTTCTGTGTTTTGGCAGCCATGTGAGTGTTCTTCTTTTGTGGCAGCTGTGTTGAACCTGCCCACCTCCGACCAGCAAATGGTGTCGCTGTGCCTTTGGTTCCTGCTGCTGGATCCAAGGATTTAAATCCAGGGAGTTCAGTCACCAGGGGGAACCTCAGCTTGACAGCAGCTCTTTTGTGTTTTCTGGCAGATTGTGTCTTGGTAGATTGTTTGACTTAAGCAGCACTGTGCATACACTACTCACAAAAAGTTAGGGATATTCGGCTTTCAGGTGAAATTTCAGGATGAACCTAAAATGCATTCTAACCTTTCCAGGTGAACTTAATGTGACCTTCTCTAAACCTTTGAATGCACATGTCCAACTGTTCAGTGTCTCAGTACTTTCTGCACAAGTTGCTGTTCTCTAACAAGAAGCTTAACAGCAACATTCACAACAGGTTTGATCCATGAATCCACCAATACATTTCCTGCTTCAGTTAGAATTGGTATTTAAACAGTCCTCCTCATCCTGCTGTTCACATTCTGACATCATGAGACCAAGACGACACCTAACAGTTGATCAGCAGCACCTCAACACTGGAGGCTTCAAACAGGAAGTCCTCAGACGGAGGTGTTCACTGAGCTTAGAGGGTCACAGAGTGTCATCAGGAGGTTGGAACAGTGATACAGAGACTGGAAGAGTCACAGAAAGGAGAGGAGTGGACGTCCTTTGGCCACATCCCAATTTATTGAGACACTGAACATTTTTTGTTGTGGTATACCTACCACTGTTGGTAGATTTTCTTTCAATAAATTGTTTAAGATGAATAAAATTACCATTGCATGCTTCTACTTAAATGCCCTACTTTCATGATATAATATCACTGTAGCATTCACTTTTTACATTTTCCATATATTTCACCTGAAAGTTGAATATCCCTAACTGTTTGTGAGTAGTGTATATTGTTTTGTTTTGACTATGGTCTTTTTTACCTGCACGTCAGGCCTCTTTCTGTTGTAACAATAAATTGTAAGTTGATTTGGAGGCAACGTTTGTTTTTCTCACTCTTTCATGTTGTGTCCCAGCTCCCCTAGACTGGGGCGTAACAGCATGTGTGAGTTCGAGGTGAATTTCCTCCTCCGGTGGAACCACACGGCTGAGGAAGTCTCCGCTTCGCCCTGGGCTCCTCTGACTGGCCCCTCGGATGGCTCCTCTCCTCTTAATGTCCTCAGACTGCCTACCTACGTCGTTCACAAAAGGGGTAACTGTATTCCACTCTTTATCTCACAGTAGTTGTTTCTGTCGCACATCTGTTTTGGTGCGAGATGCAAGTGTGTGTGGAGCCTTTAAAAGTGAAACTGCTGGATCGGTTACTTTAAAGAGTAATTTTTTTTTTTTTTTAATTGTATCAAACTCAGCCACTGTATAATTTGTTAGCTGTATATCAGTTTTGTAAATTCATGAAGCCTCATAAAGTTGATGTTTAGTGTTATTGAATAGTATGGAGCAGTATCATTAGTTTTCATTGCTTTGATGTCTGATGCAACGTGTCTCTTGGCGTGCTCTCCGCTGTCTGATTTAATACCTAATCATCAGCCTTGATGCACCCGTAGCATTTATTAGGTGCATGTCTGTAGAGCATCCAAAATGTTCTCGTCTGAGTGCTGCCATCAAAAGCAGCAAAATCATCCACACGAACACGGCCGCTCCCTGATTGACCCTGTAGGAGATCAGAAAAATGAGATGGCCCTTTCCGTTTACTGCACCTCATGCTTCTGTCCAGCTGCTTGCATTAGTCTCTAACATAAAGAGGCAACAGCTTGAAACACCTTCTTCCTCCCTTCTCCGAGGACTTCTCTCTCCCCTCTCTCTCCTCTTTTCTTCTGTCTAATAACACTACAGTGAGACCATTGGGTAGATAATTAAATGTGAGACTCATGCAGCTCTCTGGTGCTCTCCAGGCCCTGATGGTACATTTTGCCTATGCATGTGTGTGTGCGTGTGTCTGTTCTTTGTCCATCTGTCGATCTGTGTGTTCCTTTCAGAGCCCAGTGCCTTTTTGTTGCAGCAGGGGAGGACTCTTAGCTGAGGCTTACAACTGTCCTCCCATAAGCATTAAAGTGAGATGACACATCGTTCCTGTCCTCCGTGTAATCACCACATGGGCTCCTGGGTATGTTTGGACCATCTGAAAATGACTAGTCAGTCATATTAATTAAGGGGGGGTTGTAATTTAATGAATGCAGGCGCAATGCCTATAATTGTCAGGTCAAGAATAGAACTTTGCAGGGAGTCGGTGCTGCTTTTTATCAATTAACAATTTTATCTATACACCCACTTCTCCACATTAAGACTTTTTTACAGTGTTTTGACTGTTTTTGAATTTCCAGCATTTCCATTGAGATGGATGGAAACGCACTCAGTGGAGAATTGGCCATTTGCACAATGTCATTTCAGATTTTTTTTTTTAAATGTATTTTGGGTCGAAAATTCTCTCAACAGCCGGAGACCTGACACAGAATAGCACTTGAAAGTCATTGGGAAGATAGATTGAGGCAGGATTCACATCAGATTTTACAACGTGTCCCCTCGGCCACTGATGACTACGGCTGGGCAAATTTATTTGTGTAGCACATTTCAACTTCAAAGTGCTTTGCATAAAACATTGTGACAAAGTGCAAAAGAAACGCATTATAAAAGTATATTTAAATCCAATAAAGACCAGAGACAAAAGAAAATAGTTAAAAGCTGAAACCGAATAAGACGGCTATGAAGTAACAAGAATAAAAGCTACAGTGCCGAGCAAGAAATTAGTAAATTATTAGATGTAATGAAAGGCGACGGCAAACAGAAAATACTTCAGCCTTGATTTAAAAGAGTTGAAAGTCGCAGTAGCCCTGCAGTTTTCTGGGAGATTGTTCCAGACGTGGTGCATAAAAACTGAACGCTGCCTCTCCATGTTTACTTTTGACTCTGGGGACAGGATGCAGACTGGTCCCAAACTATCTGAGAGGTCTAGATGTTTCATAGCAAAGCTGCAAATTAGAAATATATTTAGTACCTAAATCATTCAGGGCTTAATAATCCAACAGTAGTATTTTGAAATGTGATCTATGTTGTTGGTCAATTAATTAACTGCTGCTGGCTGATCGGCTTTTTAAGGAGACCTGTGAAGACACAGTAAGGCCACGGTGTGGGATAACGATGAGCTTATATCAGGATTTATTCATATTTGGGCTATGTCATCTACAGGTCTTCCCTCTCAGGATTAATAAGTTATCATCTCCATCCAGTGGTATGTAGTCATGTGGATTTCAAGTTTTAAAAAGCCCCCAGTGTATTATGGCACAACAGACTTCCAAACATTCCCCTTTGTAATTCTAAAAAAGCCCGACTTGTTGACCCTTCCTCTCTGAATACTGACTGGGTGCTCTTGAGCAAAGCACTAAACCTCCCTCTGCTGCTTCTACCACTCGGTGGAAGACTGCCACTACGCCAGCCCATAGATGTGGGAGAGTGCGAGGCTGTAAGGTTCAGATAAAGCACATGTGGGTTGGAGTACAGAGGCTTAAAATCGACTGAGAATACATTGCAAATTGCAAAAGAATTATGAACCTTAAGATACGAGATGCTCATGCCCGTGTGTGTGTGTGTGTGTGTGTGTGTGTGTGTGTGTGTGTGTGTGTGCTCAAAGATCTCTGTCAGTGATTTGTGACAGATGCCTTGGGAGAAACTGCACAGTCTCTCAAAGTAGGCAAGAGGTCTGATAAGTTAGTGCTTTGCTTCTTCAGAGCTCAGCTGTTGCTGCTTAGCAGTTATGATAATGTGATAATGTATCAGGCAGATAATCATTTCTCTGATGTCGGGAACAGGCTGTGTTCCCTTTATGTATTTATATCCTGTATGTTTGTTGTTGTGGCTTTTATGAGCGAGGTGGATTAGCCTTATTATTCTTGTTTAGATAGATGGATAGATAGATAGATAGATCAACAAGACCCACTCAACGCTGTGATGCTTAAATGGACAAAAAAAATTTTGCCCACACAGATACACCACATGTAGCTTTACAAAGTCCTGCCAACTGCAGACTCATCAGCACCTCCAGACTTGGCCTACCTGGATGCATGCAATGTGTCCATGCACTGTCACACACACACACACACACGCACACAGAGTCTCACACACACACACACACACAGTTAAATGGTGCTTTGCAGTAATGCTGGCGGGCCAAGTGGTGAGATTGCTCTGCACTCAGCAGCATTGCATTTTTACTGACTGCCAGCCAATAGCTCAGCATTTCTGTGTGTGTGTGTGTGTGTGTGTGTGTGTGCTTGAGTGTATCATTGAACATCTGTCAACATACACATTATACAGTACACATGTGAGATGACAGCTAAACCTCTAGGTGTCAACAAATACATCGTTCATCACGCCACACGTGCAGTATGTTATAGAGTAAAACAAAGGTGTGTGAGTAGCTGCATTAGTTTGCACAGATAATGCTTTTCTTTGCCGAACTTGGAGGAGCTGGACCCGCTCCAAGGCCCACTCCCTGGCTGCCCAACACAGATTAGTGGCCCCTGACTGGGGTGCGATGGCAGAGAGAGCTGCCTCATCATCCGGGAGCTCCAGGGAAGCTGCAGGCCTCTGAGGTCTCCTAAAAGACTCACTCTGTATAGCATAGTGTCTATCTCTCTATCAGCAAATGAGGCGACTTGTGCTCTTTTGTGCTTGTGATGGCACTTTAATGGCCAATTATAGCAAGTGCACGGGGCTCTGGCCTGATTTGCTGAGACATCTTGACAGCTGACAGTGTGCACAAAACAAGGCCACAGAACCTCGTGTTCACTATGTTTATGTTTTTGACTTTCTGCTCTGCTGTAGTCAGAATACGGTCTGATGGCCATGTGCTGAGGCTGCACCAGCGCACATGGCAGGATATTGGCAATAACTTCAATTTTGGTTGAAAATTAGATTTTGCTATAAATAAATTTTCTACAAATTCAAGGGTCAAAATTTTTGGGGGCAGATAACAAAAGTTGTAGGAAAACCATGCTCTCCTACAGCCATATCAAAGCTGGATTAAGTGACTGCTAATGCAAGCTTTAAAAGCAACTAGTGATGAATATGCGGTGCCTTTTTATTGGTAAGAAGTCACAGGAAACTTCTTTGCCACAGAAGTTAGTGCTTACGGCAATAGTTCATCAAAAATGCGTTGACAAAACAAGAATTGTTGTCTTTTTTTTTTTTTTTTTTTGACAGCAGTTCAGTGGAGCAGTGACACACAGTAAGCTGTTACATGAAGATACAGACACAGATGCATGCAGCATGATCATGGATATTCATGACGTGATAGAAAAAGAAAATTAAATTGCAAACCGATACGACGGTTGCTGCTCTGTTGTATTCATGACAAAGCAGCCAAATCACAGTCACTCTCACCACCAGTAACCGTGGGTGTCACCAAATCAACCAGCACTGAAATCACAAGGATTATATCTTTAGGCTCAAACTGTCGTCCAAATAGCAGCGAGTGAAGCTGGATATCCCAATACTTATATGGTAGTATTTTGCATAAATGATCACAGAACAGCTGGACTAAGCATGGGCATGCTGTGGGCAGTTTACTGCCATTTGGGACCAACAGCGCGTTGAGACTCATCTATGCAGATTTATTCACTTTCATTCTAAAAAGGCCAGTTGTTCCTTTTGTCTCCATGAGATACTCAAAGGCGATATGGTAGCAGCATCCAAAGCCTGTTGTGTCTGTTCTATATAAGAAGTAACAGAAATAAACTGAATTTTCTGGATGTCCCCCCCCACCACAGTAATTCTCTTCTCTTATCTACTCTAACCTTTCACTTACTTTCTTTCTGCTTCTTTGCCCTCTCTTTCTCTGGTCTCTCAGTGCTTTAAATGAGCTGACAGCGAGCCTGAAGCAAAGGGACTGAGCTCCGAGCACCAATCTGGTCCCAGCTCAAATGTCAGCCTCCCTAGACACACACAAACACACTGAAACTTTCTCCTCCCAACCTCCGTTCTTCTACCTTACTCCCCCCCCTCCCCCATCTATTTTTTTCTAACCCCCTCACCACCCACTCTTCCTCTTCCTCACTTTCCTCTCTCAGCGCTCCCGATCGCTCTCTCTCTCTCTTGACATTTAACAGTCCGCACTCAACTGCTCTGTAATTTCTTATCATCTCCAGCAATCTAGCTATCTAAGGGAAGGTTAAGGATTGGAGTTAAAATAGACCGGATGGGGTCGAGACAAGAGACGGTGGTGTTTGCCGGCGTCTTCACAGCTGCTGCAGCGGTCGTAACACTGAGCCAATGATTCGCTGGAGCTGAGTGATAATGAGTCATTATGAGACTGCACTTACACGCCAAGACAGAGTGAGCATATCACGTCTCTGCGATGCTGCGCCGGTTTGAGACAGTCGGTCTCAAAATGTAAATAACCTTATGAACCTCTTACTTTCCAACCAATACTTTGATTGTTAAGAGCACTAAAATCTCTTTGTAACCTGTTTTCCTCACCGCTGTCAATCATGTAATGTTTGGAACTTGGTTTTTGGTACTAAAGACTGAAAACATATTTAAAAACTAAAAAAGATTTGTCAACCTAAAAGGCAATCAAATAGAAACTAATATACCCACATGACTCAATACTCAATGTGTGTGATTTTTAGTGACCCTATAACTAGAAACAGGCAGATTTAATATCTCGTTAACAGACGTGTCGCAGGGAAATATAGCATCAGTAAATGAACACAGTGTACTAAAGTTAGAAGTCAGATGCTAATTCATAGATTGCAAGATCAAATGACTTTTAATGTGTTTAATGGAAACCTCAGATCACGTTGAATTCTATTGATTTAATCAGAGAATATCCAAATCCTCTCTCAGAAATGCAAAGTAAATGATTGTCCCCCTCAAAAAGCTTGGCCAGTAGCTAATTTCACTTTGTGTAAAACGTGTCTTGGCAGTGACTTTGTTGATATTATTTGCCCATAAAGATACATTAAGGTTCAGAGAGGAGTGTTTAGGGCACCTTTATTAACACAACTCCTAGGATATAACACTCAAAGTGTATTGGAAATGTAAAACAATACATTTGAAATACAGTATTTGGATGACTGAAGGAGGGAAGTTCGAAGCCAAAGTCACAAATCATAGTTGTGACATCCCTCTGAAATGCTGCACATTTTTAATTTGCTGTTGAGAGGCTTTTAAGTGTTCAAAGCAATGGCACAGTGCCATTATCATCATCATTTCTCATGACAGTAAGCTCTTCTGTAATGTTCTTAGCGAAATAACTGATGGAGTTATTCTGCTTCTTTGCTGTTATTCTAATTTACTTGTAAGGTGACCAATGGCTTCCATAGCGGAAATGTAAAAAGCAAAAAACTGTATATCTATATTTAAATGTAGTTTTATTTTTGCAGGACCAGCTCTGTATGGAGTGCAGTGGCAGGGTGGAGCAGGGTGGGTCTTTGGGTGGGCATCATTGCTGTATGATTGGGGGATGGAGGCCCCCGTGGGCAGGACAACTCCTGTGGATGTGCCATCTGGTGCCCTTGGCAAACGAGGGCAACGGTATGACCTGGACTGTGCAGACCGACATACAACACATGGCCAGCGAAACATGTAGAGAGAACGGTAATTTATACAAGAGCGAGAGGATCTAAAGAATGATGATAGAATGAAAAGAAACAAAGAATGAAAGACGGGACAGGAGAGCGTGGAGGACGTTAAAAGTGCAGCTCTGTCTCCCATAAATTACGCTGGAGTGTCGATGTGAACTCTGGACTCCACCGCGGTACATAAATGTAGTGTTTGATCCACTCAAAAAGAAGTCGTCATATGTGAATATAATCCAGGTTTCCTTATTTTTTTTGCGATTTGTGTTTTAGCTGGCATGATTAAGAAGATGACAGGAAATATACAGTTAGTTCCATCAAACATTGAGTGATCAGTTCTCCATACAGCATGGAAACTAAGAGGGAACTCCCAAGTGACTCTTCTTTGTTGAATCTTCATCTTCCATCCTCGGCTCACCGTGCGCTGAGCAAACGGCACCAAAAGCAGTCCAGCAGAGAGGCTGAAACCACTGCTAGCACTGAACTTCTCAGTCCACTGCAGCCAGGGAGCCTCTAATGGATTGGTACTTTAGCTCAGTGGGAACATCTCAACCTGTTCACTGGTGATTTAGTGAAAGAGCATCCATCAGGAGTCACGCAAAGAGTGAGCAGAGTGAGAGGGTGAATGAGTGAGTGAAAAATCTGTGTGTGTCAGAGAGAAGGGAGAGGGAGACAGTGTGAGAGAGGATCAAAGACCTGACTGTGTGTGTGTTTGACACAGAAGCACATCGTCAAGGCTGGTGGCTGTCAGGTTGAGAACAGCATGCCCACAGTGTGACATCATTACTCTGTCGAGGATGTGTCTAATGGACAGACTGTGTGTGTCTGTGTGCGTAGTTGTGTGTGTGTGCGTGTCTCTCTCCTCTTCCTCACTGTTGATTGAGCGGCTGCATATGTAATCAGAGTGCAGCGCTCCACTGACCCCTGCTGCTCAGCATCAGTAATGTCACAAAGCTCAGCCATCCCTTTAGTATTCATGACATGTACAAGATATTTGATCTTAATCTTCCTCATATTGAATCCCATTTTGTAGAATTCACATACCAATTATATCAGATTTTGAAAATATTCCTTTTATGATTGGCAGAGACTTAATGATGGAAATCAATAGAGCTGTTTTACCTGGATTCACCTCTTTGGTGTGTTTTATGGGGCACAGAATGAGCCCCCATTAAATCGTGCATTGAGTTTTTGTGCATTTTCATCCAAATTACTTCATGAGCAAGAGCCTACATCTCCATTTTAAAGGGACCCAGTGGAAACCTTTCCACCCTTTGCAGTGTTTTTGCTTTACATACTGAAGAATACGTCTTAATCTGTCTCCATCGCCCTACTACACCCACGCAGTGGCTGAGTTGAAGCCGCACTAATCTACTTTGACCTCTGACAGTGTGGAACTGGGAAAAAAAACAACAGAATTGTTTTGCCTCAAAATTGGATAATATAATGTCAGTGGAGAGTTTTCTGGGCACTTTTTTTTTTTTTTAACATTTGCGTCCTCCTCTCAGTGTCTGATAGGGTGGAGGTGGTAAAATGGGATGGCCAACTTTTTCTGCATGATGTGCTTTTCATGCTGCTACTTAAATGCTGGAGGAAGTATTTCGCTTTCATCTGGGCAAACAGAGTGAATGTAGGAGTCACAGATAGTGGAAAATGGGAGCTCTTCTCCTCAGTTGCCCAAAAAATGTGTGATTTTATAGGGTAACTGGCAATATGACCGAATATTTATATCAGTACCTTTTTTTTTTTATATGGGGTGATGGTAGTCAGTCATGGTATTACAAAATTAAAACTAATACTCCACGGTAACCGTATATGTGGTTGCTGTGTATCTGTCATGAATAATTCAGCGTACTCCCAAAGGGGACATGCACAGACATGTTCATACATGTTTGTCAGCATATATGGTCTGTGGAGTTGGGCAAATGATATGATGTAATAATAATATATAATTTACACACAGACCCTCATAGCAGCATTGATGCAGGAACTGTAATATGAGCTGTAGGATTCACTGAATTGCAGTCATGGACGTATTAAGTGTTCCTGTGATCTTTAATCGGCCGATACCCACTTTAGCTTATATGCAAAAAAAACCTAAACGTTCTCCCTCATGTCTTTGATAGGCCGAGTTTTTCACTCCACGGGGTGAGGAATGAATTCTTGATAGGTCCAGCAGAATTACTTGGCTGGTGATAGTGGACCGGGTGAAGATTGAGGAAAATTGGATCTATGTGTTAATATTCATCATAGTCTTTTGTAAGTGCTTGGATGGGCCCAAAGTAGACAGAGGCCAGGATTTAGAGATGGTCGGTGTTTCAGACTGAGCAATCATACAGTCAGACATAATTGCGAGGGCTTGACTTGGACCCAGCCAAGCTTGTTTTCTTCTTTTTAGATTAAATCATGAAAACACTGCCTCTTCAAATGGTAAAAGAGCTAAATCTGAATTCACATAAAACAGAAAAAAGAGTTTTCTGTACCCTCATCACAGCTTCTTATTCATCTGCCTGAATAGTCTAATGTAACTGCTGTGTTTCCGCTTCATCTTTTAATCATTCGTGCTTTCTTTTCTGATCTGCATACACCTAAAGTTGCTGCTGTAAAGGCATCATATCATCCGTGTCGTCTCCCATACGTCCCATATGTTACGCACCAATGTTGTCTCGTTCTATTTTCGGTGTCTCCCTTTTTGTTTCATGTTTGGAGTAGAGCTGCTGTTTCCCATTCCCTTTGATCACACCCTCCAACTTCCTGTCTTCCTGCCTATGTGGAAATACACATGTAACTGTATTTGACAGCGAAAACCCAGTTTGCTTGTGTTTGGTCTGGCTGATGCTCTGGCGTGTTGCATGATTTCAGCAGTGTTAACTGACTCCTAATAAGTCTCCATCTGTCAGGCGTGTGTTGCTTGATTGGTAGATAGCTCTGTGATATGTTTATACCCACTTTATGAAGAAGTGAGATCATCAGTTACACAATTTTGTCTTTGCACTACAGAGCCAGAAACTCTTTAACCTTCCTCAGCTGTCCTCTTTTTTTCCTCCATCCTCCTCCTGTCACCCCAATTTTCTGCCTCCATTTTCCTGCTTCTTGTCCTTGTGAATTCTCTCTGTTCCCCATCTTTTTTTCTTTCCGTCTGTCATTGTATAAACCAACAGTTACTCCAACTAGTGTTCAAATCACTCAAATAACTCATTGGCAGACAGTCTAGTCAAACGCTTGGTGGTTTGTACAGGTTCGGGGGTTTTGCACACAGGGCAAAATGCATACGTCTTACAAAAATGTATGAATATCGTTCTTTTCTTTAATACAAATTGAAGAATAGAGCTGACAGCAGAGAGATGAGAAACTGCAGAATGCAGATAGAGAAAAGAGTTTAAAAGACTAAGAAAATACTGAGAGAGTCACAGCAGAGAGCAAATTAAACTTACACAAACAAACTATTATTCTGGTCTAGTGGCCATTTATTCAGGTGCAAATCAAAGTAAATTAATGTAATGTATGTAAAGGACGAGGCTTGTGATTTTTCTATATTTCTCTTATTGTTGACAGATCCAATTAAAAGACCAAAACCAACGATGATCGCATGTGTATTCAAAGCCTGGCGCAGCTTATTCCCCTGTGCCAAAAAGCTCCATCGTTCCAAACACTATTAAAAATGCACCTATGATCAACACAATTTCACTGGGTGACATGTTCCTTCATTACCACAAACACAAGCACAGTAGTTTATTTTGAATGAATCCCACACACACCGTCCTGCTGCTATAAATATTTGTGCTCCAAATGTCTAATGATAGGCAGCTGAAAATAGTCCCCAAAAATATAATATTTACTCCTGTGAGAGAAGCGTTAAAAACCTCAGCGCACAGATGATTTCGGAACTTATATGTACTTTTTTGAAAAAGGAAGACAAGTCTTTTTTTGAAGTCTTCCATTCGGCTTGGGGATTAGCGCCATAGACGGGCTGGGGAAGTCTGTAAGTATAATATATATAATATTGTAAGAGTGATTGATTCAGTGTTGGTTGGTTGTTAAAATACAACAAGTGGATGGTAACATATCAGGTATGGGATTAATGTGCAGATGCGCCAATGGATGTCAGTTTTTGAGCCATGACAAAGGACAACTTGTGGCCTCAAGTTTTTGTTCTAGCCGACTGCCCTTTGCTCTGATTTGCGGCCCCCAATGCTCAATAAAAGAGATTTCTCAAAACGTATATTTTTTGGGCACATTTAAACCTCTCTCCGTTGTGATGAGCGGTTTGAATGTGCACAAAAAATATACAGTAGTTTGAGAGATTAGCTGCGGTTCAACAGACACACACACACACACAAACTCCGTTCATGTGGTCGAGATAAGGATGGTGGTCTGTATGAAAGCGGATGAAAACGGCATGTTATGGAACTAGAAAAACTAAGTTGTCATACAGTAGAACAAATGTTGACTAATGCAATGTGTGTGTGTGTGTGTGTGTGTGTGTGTGTGTGTGTGTGTGTGTGTGTGTGTGTGTGTGTGTGTGTGTGTGTGTGTGTGTGTGTGTGTGTGTGTGTGTGTGTGTGTGTGTGTGTGTGTGTGTGTGTGTGTGTGTGTGTGTGTGTGTGAGAGTGAGAGTGATTGACAGTCCACACTCCACTGCCCTTATCAACATCCCTGTCCTGATGAATTATTCAGCTCTCCGGCCTGGCAGGGGGTCGTGTGTGTGTGTAGGCATTTGCTCCTATACAAGTCTTTGTCTGTGCAGCACCTGTATTTCTTCATCCCTCCATCTTCTCTCTTCATCTCCACATCCACCCACTCTGACCCACCCTCTGTCTGTGTGCCATCCAGATGAGATGAATATGCATGGTATTGAAATGAGGGTCATTTCAGCACTGTTTGCAATAGCAGAACACACATGGGAACTGTTGCCATGGCGAGGAACATTTTATGCTGATTGACCCATCAAGTACGCTGACATACACATACTTTACGTTTCAGAGAGCAGCAAACTTAATGAAAGTTGGGCTAAGAATCTGAACTTTAAAGAACACAAACGGCTTCTTGAATAAAACAGCATTGTTTTTTGATTTATATCTGTTAGTGTTCAAGAATTTGAGTTATTTTATGGGACACACAGCATCATTTTAGAAATGATGAAGAAGTACTTGACTGACAGGCCCTCTTCAGGTATTCCAGCATCCTCTTAAGCCCTGAGTCCGCTTCACTTGATGGACTGTTTGTGTTGAGTCACCCCACCTGCAGCACAGGCACAGCCATTCATAACACAGCCGTTTTAACCTGAAGGCACCGTCAGTGTTTCGCCGTGTGATACGAACCGGTGATGTATGTGCCAAGTGGATGAAGGTGAGGTGTCTTTCTCACTGACAAAGACAGAAAGCCTCATATCCGTCATCATGTCCAGAGCAAGGCAATAGAAACACGGGGGGGGGCAATACATGATATTTCATTGATTCGTGAGGCTAAGTTATCGCTTGACTTCCCATTTTGCAGGGAGGTCAGGGTCAACCACCAGTGGAGCTGGAGGTAACTCTTTGTCTGTATCTGAGGATGCTTCAACAGCGTTGATGTGCGAGTCCTCTGGTCGAGTGCTGGACTTCACTCTGCTCCTCTAAAGTGGCGGTTAGTGAGACTAAACGCAGCTTTGGTGCTAGTTTTGGTGGGAGCTGCTTCTCAACAGTCTGTTTGCACTGGAGGCATTTCAGTCTCATTTCACCTGTGTGTGTGTGTGTGTGTAATGTGTACTTACAGTACTTGTGTTTTGTTGTGACTACTTAATGTGACAGAAAAAACAGGGGTAAGGTAAATAAAGGGCCTAATAGTTTATCAGTTTACTTCTGTTGAGGCCCAGTGGTTATCCACACTATCATCAAGCATATAAAACATCAGTAGTTTTTAATGACTTTGATTTGACTCTGATGTGACTGTGTATTTCAAACCTGTACTTTCTAATGTGCTTCATTCTTAGGAGTGCAGGTGTTTTCCTACTGGGGGCCATCCGGCCAAATTCATGAATGTTGGAAGGAATTTTGTAGCACTGAGACGTTTTGCTCTTTTCAGTTACTGGTAGGATATTTTTCGTTTTTTGAAGCTGTTTTGTCGGAGAACTTCAAAAGTCCAAATCTTTCCTCTCTGCCTCACTTCCCCTCGCTCTCTCTGCCTTTTTCAGACTTGGACAGAGGTTTGGGAGAAAGGAGATGAGCAGTTAGGTGAGGTAAAGCGAATGAAATGTGATGTTTGCTCACAGAATATTCATCGTATATCTCCGTCTCTCTGTTGTCAAACACATCCGTCTTGCTCTCAGTCTCTCCCTCTCCCATTTGCACTCACTCACCTTCCTGACTTTGAAGTCCCTCGACACCTAAAAGATGCAACTGTGGCAGAGAGTTAACGCACACGGACGTGCACACAGTCACGCACACAATACGGTTAACGGGCCCTTTAATGCTGAATGGCAGCTCTGCGTCAAGCCATATGTGAGTCCTTCCCACCTGTTTAAGCAGAGTTTTATGAGCTCTGTCATGAAGCGAGATGGAACATTTCATGGGCTCAGGCCATTAAACGCAGTCAATAGCATGTTATGCACATCAACAAGCACACACACACACACACACAGCAATTATTTGAATAGTTACACCTGTACCCTTTTTTGCTTTTTGTGATGCTGCATAATAGGCTGCATAACAATGGATGCATGTACAGATGTAGGTCACCTTGGCAACAGCTATCAAGACACAAATGGTTCTTGTGGCATTGTGAGAAAAACAGTAACACACACGTAAACATCAGTGAGGGTGCATGGAGTCCATTCATCAACCCTCTCATGGTGGGAATGCTGATTGCTCGGAGCCTGCGTCGCTTTTTAAAAAAAGAAAATCACATTTGCTTTTCAGCCGCGTCTCGGATCAAATCCCCACCGAACACCACACGGGGATCTGAACATTCATGGCAGACCGACCACTGAGACTGGCTGTCTCTCCCTCTGATATTCACAGGGTGTCGGTGGTGGCAGCACTTGCATGGATTGCCACCGGCTGCATCCTCACATCCTCTCACCCACAACACTTTCTTTTTCTGTCTCTCACTCTCTGTGTAGTCTGTCCTTTCTTATTCCTTTTCTTAGCTGACTCTTGCTCCCACCTCTGCCGCCCTTCTCTCATTGCACATTTCTTTTACAGAGCACCATATCTCCTTATTCTGTTTTTTCCTCTGCCTTTCTCCTTCCTATCTCCTTCACCACTTGGCATATTCTGTTTCTGATAATTTACCTGACGTTGCAGGCAAGACCAACACTCTTCATGAAACACAGTGAGAAAATGTTATGTGTTGCATTGTATTCATTTAGATAAACGCATGTAAAACAAGGCTTTCAAGTCACATGGACTCACAAGTGGCTTGACGGTTTGGAAACAAGCAAGATTAGACATTTTGATAAGAGGGAATCAAAACGTATTTTCTAATATCTGTCTTTTGATCTCTCAATTTCAGCGTATATGGTGATGCACAGTATTACATTTTCTGGAAAATCAGTTGAACTCTTTTTTTTTTTTTTGTTAAGAAAATGACAGAAATGTCTAGTTTTTGCAGCCCATAGTTATTTAAATACCTGGTAAATAGCACCACTTCATCAGACTGATGCAAAAGTCATATAAAAATCCAATATTGGCACTAAGAGCAATACATCAATCACAGATACATCCAGAGATTCAAAAGAATAGATACAACCTTTTATATAAATGGTATCACATCTCTAATGGTTGAAAATTAGAATTGAATCCTATAGTTTTCTACTGTATCAAATGAATGACAGTGTCGGTGGGATCTGGGTGAAATATGTGAACCTGCATGAGATGGATTGGCTCAAGATTTTCTGCAGGCATTCATGGTTTCCAGCTGTTGAGTCTAAACTACTTCGTTGGTCCCCTGACATTTCCTCTAGTGCCACCATGATGTTGACATTTGGGATTTTGAGTGAAATGTCTCTACTGTTGTTGGATGAATAGACCTTTTTCAATGGAAGGCATTTTGACTTCTTACAGCAGGAAAAGCACAGGTAGCTGCTTTAGTGTCAGGGTGCTGACACTGCTTACTGAGACAGAGATATTGTTAATGTTTTTAGTAACAAATCAAAATGTCTGCTGTGAAAAAATTAGATAGGATGTTCTTTATTTATTCCCACAACTGGGAAATTTACAACGTTACAGCAGCGGTGGGTAACAAAAATGGAGCGTTCAGTAGAATACAGTATAAACAATAAACTAGTGGACGGTGATATAAAACAGGAACGTGAACATGGTAAACACAGCTAGTGACAGTGTCCCTTTTTTAATTTGTATTATTGTAATATGAGGCCTTACAAACATCACTAATAGCTCACAGGACATCTTTCTCTTTATTCCTTTAAGTCTTTGGTTTTGTCCTCCAGTTACTTCCCATTGTACTGTCACTCTCCTCAGACAGTGCTGCAGTGCTTGTGAAAAGGAGAGCGACAAATCACTGCCCCCATCGGTGCAGTGATTTCATGCTACTTAACTTGGGTGGCATTGCTCTCAGCTGCCAAACCAACCGAATTAAAAGGTGGTCAGATGAACTCACAGAGTCTGTGTGTCGGTGCTAAAGCACAGCTGATCAGGCTCTACAAGACTACACTAAATTCACATATTTAAAAACTTGTTGCTCATCTTTCCTAACAGTGTTTACCACAAGTACAATTTATATATTCTTATAATTTTGAATTCTTGAATCATGGGGTCGCTCTCTTAATGAAAGAGTCTGGTCTAGACCTGCTCTTTATGGAAAGTGTCTTGAGACAAGGCTGTTACGAATTGGTGCTATATAAATAAAGATTGGTTGATATATCTGTGACATTATAATCCAGAAAAGTATTCAATAATTCAATATAATCCTATTGCACCCCTTTTTTTTTTTATTATAGTACTGACACCTGGGCTCCACTGATGAAGGATATTCATCTGTGACGTCTATGATGAAAATGATCAACAAAACAATCTCAAGATCCAATTCTCTGGTTTTTATTTTAGTCTGCTGCCATCATGTGGTCAAAATATTCCCTACAGCTCCACCTGTTGCACCACCTACTGAAGGCCTGTAGCACTGTGTCACGTTTCACTGGAATGAACGGTAGAGGGATTATTAAAGGCTTGGAAGTTGTTTGGAAATACAGTATTTTACCACAGCAGATATATTTGTCAGAGCTTCCACAATCAGTTAATGACACGTGAGTGAGCTGGGAATCTCCGATAGAAAAAGTAATGCTGTATCCTGTCACGTCTAAGTACAGGTGAACAGACAAACGGGTTGACGCTGTTTACGTTCACACAAACTACACGACAGCAGAAGCTCCACCCGGGACCAGTTCACCAAACCACGACTAAACCTCCTGTCACCTGCAGAAGAAATGTTGAATATGAAGTATTACCACATCAACAGCATCATAACGGTGATTCTACTTGATAGGTTTTAGGATTGTGCATTTCGCATTGCATCTGTTTTGGTTTGGTGAATAAGCAAGATTTGCCTCAACTTTTATTTTGTTAACGTAATAGTCAAGCATGAGTTTAACTTTGTCAGCCTTGGATGTTCCTAAGCTCCATATCGGCACAACTGCTGCTCTTCTCACTATTGGATGAATAACATGGAACAATAAGCATGTTAACCTTGTGTCAGCTAGCAGATTAGCTCATATTTCAACATGTAGCTAAATATAGAGGACTAATTCTGACAGAGTTCAGTCATTAACTTTAGACTTTGAATGAAAGTTATATGATTTGACCAGTGAGGGGAAAAAAAATCAAGATCTTAAGGTACAAACTTCTCTGGAGCCTTCAGGTTTGTTTGCAGTTGCTTTATTTATTGCCTCAGCTCTGGAAAAAAAAAAAAAAGATAGAGATAGTCTTTCTGTGTGCGCCTGTGTCTATTTCAGCGTGACGTCCTGTGACTGTGTGCAAGTGGACAGCAGCGGCAGAAAAAGTGTTTGGCAGCAGCTGCAGTCTGACTGCTTCCTGCGAGCTGACAGGAGGAGCTTGACACTTCTCTCTGTGAATTGTACGATCACCACTCTGCAGGGAGAACAGCACATACATGGTGAGTAACTCCGTGTTTGTGGGGCACAGACGGCAACAGATTGTCATTTTGAATTATGGTTTGTTGGCCTGCTGTTTTCTGAGCTGTCAATGCAGACTTTCCTCCTCCTGCACTGAAGGTACAGCATACTGGATCCAATTGCACTTTCCATGAAATGCACTGAGTCCAGATGAAGCTTGTGATAGCATATTGGTTTCACCTGTCAAGTCCATTTTGTTAATGTGCGTAAAAGAGAAAAAAGGAGAAAAGGCAGATGAAAACACTTTTTGTGTTGCTTTTGGACTGTATATATCTGATAATGCATTATTATGGATACGATGGAAATAACAAAAAGTATAGTCAACATACAAAATGAAACAATAGTCTTAAGTCTTTTCGATGTCCAGTGCACAGATAGAGCTGCTGTTACATTACAAGGTAAATAGAACTAGAAATGTACTAGTGGAGTAAAATGACATTTGGAAACCTGTGAATTTAACGTCTTTGTATGTTTTATTTTTTTTTTACTGTAGCTCTGTTACCATGGAGGCTACAGCTAAGTATGACTTTGAAGCCACAGCTCAGGATGAACTCAGCTTCAGAAAGGGAGAGCGACTGAAGGTAGACAAACATGGACACGCGTGATGCACAACACACTCAAACCCAAACACCTCAGTTTCTCCATAGTTCCTGCTCTGTGTTTCTCCCATACACCTCTCAAGCTATGAATAGACCTCATTATGAAAATATCCAGATAGTGCACTGTTGGCCTAGTGCTGGAGGCATTTGTATGTAAATCATTATTACCTAGATGACTGGACATTTGAGACCTTCATACAGCTGAACAACATTCATCACTGCTCTCTGCAGCACTTTGTAACAGTTTGTGCAACAGGTTAGGAGAATGTGCTACGACACTGCATCCTGCTGCTCAGATACAAGTTGATTTCCTATTTGCATTTGTCATTGCACTTAAATCTTTATGCCTTTTTGGCTTCTTGACAGGAGTGTAACAAAAAGTAAAAAAAAAAAAAAAATAGCAAAGACAGTGAGAGTGCAAACACATGTTGACAGATTGACCACACAACTACAATCATAGCAACAGTATTCAAGTGAAGAATGCAAACAGCTTCAGCTCGTCTCAACTGAGGATAAATCTGACAACCAGGGTGTCAACGTTCTCACCTCTGAATCACCATTTCACCTCCCTACCCAAGTGATGCTATTCTTCCTCTCAAGTTAAGTGTCAGGTTTATAGAGCTGATTATTCACCCTTAACCAGTTATTTAGGGCTTATTCAGGTATTATTCAAGTATTAAAACAATAACATCATAACATTTATTTGAGGTGGATGCTCTGAAAGCTCACTGTGCCTCACATTCAAATGTCTACAGCACTAAGTAATGCACAGAATACAGTCAGGAAATAGAGCTAAACACAACAGCAACAAAAAGAGAGCAGGATAAAATGCAAGAACAATCCTCTCAGCTTCGAAAAGACTTTTCACAGACACAGTTTGCACTGGTAGTTTGTTCCAATCCCAAAGTAACTAAATGCCCTCTGGTGTTGTCAACAAAAACAGAAAAAGACATCATAAAATCATTGATTATTATTAAGGCATATAACAAAACAACCATCTGTATAATGTGGCACAAGTCTGGTCTCATGCACCCAACAGCTTCATGTATTTCTGTTGTTGTTATGTGAGAAGAATGCCGTATAGTATGTTAATCTGCATGTAACTTCTTTTCAAGTTAATGTGTCTTATGTGATCATGTCCCACTGCGTCAGATTCTGCAGACCACCGGAAACTGGTTCAAAGCAGAACTCAATGGAGTTGACGGGCTTGTACCCAAAAACTTCATCAACTTTTATCTACCAAGGTAAAACTAAAGGACACAGACAATGTCTGTTTATAAAATTACACTGAATGGAGGCTGAGGTCATCTTCAGAAGAAAGGAAATGATTCACGAGAAACTATTTTTGTCTTGAAACAAAAAAAAACTTAATCCTGTTGTTTAAGGCTGAAACTCTAGATGAGGTGTTCATGAGACAGTGTACAAGTGTACAAGTGGAAAGGTAGACATCACATCACATCACATCCCAGTCCAGAATAAATGAATGGTCACTCAGCAGATACACAGAAGAGGCTTGGTATGCTTTGCACCCCTGAAACCTAATTTTCGGCCTCATCCGTGACTTCAGCTGGTACCAGGAGGCGTTTAGTCGCAGCGACGCCGAGGAGATGCTGATGTCACAGCCTGTGGGGGCCTTCATCATACGGGCCAGCCGAAATACATCCCCGGGTGACTTCTCCATCTCTGTCAGGTGCATTCAGTATCTGTTCTACGTGCATATTCTAATTCAGACTATATTTGCCTAACCATAGGCCTTTGTTAAATCATATTTACAGCAATAAAAGTTATGGACATTACATCGTTTGAGAAACATTTCTTGACCTCTTGCTGTTGTTTAACAACATGGAATGCTTTGCCACCTTTGTAAATGTGTAACAGGTAAAAGTGGCCTTTACAAGATCTTTATCTAGGCCGTATATGTTTTTGTTTTGTTTTGTTTTGTGTTTGAGGCCTGTTGCATTCTTCACCTGCCTCTCCCCGTCTGTCACAGAATGAGCCATAACTAGTTCTTCTACTTACACTTTCAGTTTTACGTATTTTGTAAATATAATTATCTGACCACACCACTTCCCCCAGCAGATGCACTTTGTTTCTGAGAAGCCTTCCTGCTCGCAGCTATGCGACAATGACCGTGGTGACATCATGGCCTCACAGTGCCTGAATTCCCCCACTCACTGATTATGACTGAAATGGTTCATGTAGATAAATCTGCAGCTTCCAAACTTCCTACAAAGCCTGCCGAGTTATTGACACTCACCCAGATGCAGATGGTTATGGTTAACATCAGGCTAACCTGTACAAATGTAATGCTTTGTTACACGGAAAACATTAACACTCTGTTTTTGACAAAGATACTTTAATATCTTATTGGATTTAATGACTTCCTCAACTGTTATGCTGTCTAGAAAATATGTGACACAAAAGTCATGGGTCCACTGCCATCTCTTGTGTAACACCAACAGCAACAACATTAGAAATAGCTGCTCAATCAGAAACATGTAAATCTCCAACGTCCAATTCAAATCATGGTAGGAGGAGGAACCCCACATAGGAAAATAAAGAGATGTGTAGAAGTCGCTGTTGAGATAAAAGTGAGTGAGAGAGATGGTAGTGTCTGTTTGTGTCTGTGATGGAGGGAGGGAGGGAGGCAGCCTGACAGAGAGCGCTCTTCTTCGTGTATCTCCGCTGGAGGGACAGTTTTAATAACAGCATGCAGCATGCAGCAGCAGCAGCAGCAGCCGTTCTCTCTTCTTTAGATCAACAGCAATCTGCACATTTCTTTTCCCCTGCTGGTTTCAGGATTGTCAGGATTTGAAAACTCTGAGCTCAGTCCCTTTCTGTTGAGCTAAGTTGTGCCTATGATTTGTTATATTTAAAACAGAGAAGTGAGATTAAAATGAATTATGTGTAAATCAACACACATTGATATTGTAGATTAGTGTAATTTTTTATTTTGAAATGCATTTTAATCATTTAGTCCTCTTTTGTGTGCAGCTTCATGTCTTGATTATCATATCTTTTTTTTTATTTCTATCAGAACGCCTTGATGTTGTCCATCAATTCCTCCTCCCTTTACATCCCATTCTTATTCTCTTCTGTCTGGCTCTGGTTGGACCGTGGACATATTATATAACAAGTGTTAAAAGGCCAAACAACCTAGATTATGTTTACGTTCTACTTCTAACTCAGGTTACAGACAGATGAAGGCTTTCTAAATCTTGTGCCGACACTTCACGACACGGGAAAAGGCATGCAACGACGCAGAAAAAGTATTCTCTGTGTTCTGTTCCACTGTAGACATGCAGCAGAGGTGGAGCACTTTAAGGTGATGCGGGACAGCAGAGGGCAGCATTACCTCTGGGCAGAAAAGTTCCCTTCTCTCAACCAGCTGGTGGAATATTACAAAAGCAACTCAATCTCCAAACAGAGTCAAGTATTCCTGCAAGAGACACAACAACAGGTAAGAAGCCTAACGTGAGTGATGGACTCCATATATGAGAAATGTACACTCATTGGATTGGACTATAAGGGATCCCAGTACAAACATCCACTGTGGTGTCAGAATGTGGTCATTGTAGTGACGAACAAGGAGCAGAAATAAAAACATGTTAGAATGGAATTTTTTTTTGTATCCCATCAGCAAAGAAGAGGCTCAGATAATCCACCACCCATACCTGCTCCTCTCCCCACTCCTCCACTCTCTGACTGCCCACCTACATCCAGACCCACACCTACACCTGCACCGCGACAGGTACTCAGCAGCAGCCCGCTGTGTGTGTCTGTGCTGTATGTCTGTTAGTTTCTGTGTGCTGTCTGTCTCAATGATTGTGTGTACATACTGTGTGCAAGTGTCTAATTTTGTATTGTCAAAAGGAATTGTGTAATTGTTTGAATCTCAGCTCCTAATGAAGTGTCCCTCTGCGAGACACGGCGGCCAAAATACAGTGTATGATCACTTTCACAACAATATAACGGACAATATGAACAGAAAATATTTGTCCATCTACAGCTTAAAAGATGCTGCAACAAAGAAAAAGATGCCATTCTTATTACTTCCAAATGATATTCTCCTATGGAGCTGTGTAGAACTCTCAGCTCACAAGAGATAACAAGATAGCAAGAGTTAAAACTTATTGCAGCTCTAATATCGTATGAAAATGCTTCTGGTGAACCTGTAAAGTTCAATGACACTAAATCAGGAATCTTTATTGTCATTATACAAAAGTACAACGAAATTGTATGTAATCCCCTTCAGAGAAGAAAGCAAACTTTACAGGGTTCACAGAAAGTTAGGGATATTCGACTTTCAGGTGAAATATATGGAAAATGTAAAAAGTGAATGCTACAGTGATATTATATCATGAAAGTAGGGCATTTAAGTAGAAGCATGCAATAGTAATTTCTTCATCTTAAACAATTTATTGAAAGAAACTCTACCAACAGTGGAGGGTAAACGTAAAATTGGGATGTGGCCAAAGGACGTCCACTCCTCTCCTTTCTGTGACTCTTCCAGTCTCTGTATCACTGTTCCAACCTCCTGATGACACTCTGTGACCCTCTAAGCTCAGTGAACACCTCCGTCTGAGGACTTCCTGTTTGAAGCCTCCAGTGTTGAGGTGCTGCTGATCAATAGTTAGGTGTCGTCTTGGTCTCATGATGTCAGAATGTGACATCTAACTGAACCAGGAAATGTATTGGTGATGGTTCATCCTGAAATTTCACCTGAAAGCCGAATATCCTCACTTTTTGTGAGTAGTGTAAATAGATAAATGAAAAGAAAAAGATTAAAAACTGATGGCACAAGGTAGAATATTGCACAGGTTAGTGAGAAGAGGCATGCCCTTCAGTGTTATCGGTGCTGTTTTTCAGTCTGTTTGTTTTGGCTTTTATTGTCCGGTACCACCTCCCTGAGGGGAACAGTTGGAGCAGATGATGCACCTGTACAGCTCCTGTACAGAGAGCAGATTACAGCCGATGATCTTCTGTGCTGTGTTGATGACCCTCCGGTGCGCTGCAGCCCACACTGGGATGCAGTACGTCAGTACACTTTCAACAGAGCATCTGTAGAAGGACACCAGCAGCTCCTCGGCTAGCGCGTTGTTTTTCAGGACCCTCGGGTAGTGGAGTCGCTGCTGTGACGTCTCGATCAGCGCGCTGGTGTTGGTTTTGCTGGTTAGGTCATCATCCAGGTGCAGGCCCAGAAACTTAGAGTCAGAGTCCCTCTCCACACGGTCCTCGTTGATGTATATGAGCTGAGGGTCAGATCTGTTTCTTCTGAAGTCCACTGTTACTTCCTTAGTTTTTGTGGTGTTGAGGACCAGATTGTTATTGCTGCACCATGGTGACAGTTTTTCCACCTCATCCCTGTATGCTGACTCACCCCCCCCCCCCATAGACTGAATCCATAGACTGAGTTTGTTGATCTGTCTGTGTCTAATCCTGCTCTGTCTGTGCCCAGCACAAAGCCTCCTCCGCGCTGCAGGTCAGAGCTCTGTACAGTTTCCACGCAGAGGATTCAGACGAGCTCGAATTCAACGCCGGCGATATCATTGAGGTCCTGGACTGCTCTGAAGAGGCCTGGTGGAAAGGCCAGCTGAGGGGCAAGACAGGCCTGTTCCCCTCCAACTACACCAAGCCCATCTGAGAGGAGAACGCAGACACACACATGTACTATTACAGGAACTCATGACTCATAACTTTACCCTAATTTTCAGCCAGTTACAGCTGGCAACTGGCAGCGAAATGCTCAGCGTGTTGTGACACAAAGCCTCAGCTGTCGAAGCTGCTGTGGAATAAAAATGAGGACTAACTTGTTGGTTTACACACACACACACACAACACACACTGTGCATGAGATTCCACTTTCTTATCATGGTTAATGCTGTTGGTGTCCTGTACAAGAGATATAATAGGACGACTGTTTGGCTGTCCTCAGTTTTCAGGATCAAAACAAGCTTCCACACAGCAGTCAATGTCAGCAGATGTTATTTATATATTTAAAGATTTGAAGATATCTGAAAACCTGCTGTCTGTTTTTACAGAACTCCTTCTGACAAAAAATTTGCATAGTTGTTCTGTAATTACCTGTTTCAGTCACCATATCGACTATAACGTTGATTTTTAAGATGTTATATTTTCAATAATAAACTGTTGTGATGAAGCTTTGACAACATCTGTCCTGTCCAGTGGTGGATTGTAACTAAGTACATTTACTCTTTTCTAAGTACTGCACTCAAATGCAATGTACTAATGTATTTCCACTTTAGGCTACTTAATACTGCTACTAACACTGTAATAGTAATACTGTTGCTAGTACTGCTACATTTCAGAGGGAAATATTTGCTCCAGTACACTTGTTTCTTTGCTCCTTGTTACTTTTCAGATTTACATTTTACATGTAAAACAACTGATCAGCTCTTTAAATATGATGCAGTGTTGTAGATTCAACTCCTCAACAGTATATTAAGTTGTATCTCCACCATGTTTAAGCAGCGGTAATAATGTTTTTATAATATGTGCCACTCTGCCTGATCAATACCTTTTACTTTTGATACTTCTAAGCAGCTACCATCAATATTTGGATAATAATAATGTATCAAATGACTGTGACTACAGAGAATTATCACCTGAATCTGCAGCGTTATAGGTTAGAGGCATCATAGTTTCAGCTCAGGCAAGGTTCACATTATATTATCGTAGTTTAGGGACCTTTGAAGTTCTATCTGATTGCTCAACCTCCATAAAACAAAAGTGGTGCTGGTTGCAAAGGTATGCAAGAGTTTTTGGAAACTAAAATCAAATGTGCATGTAAAAAATATGACACATTTAGAGTATGGTGTCATGACTGGTGCTAGTAAATGATGCAAATTGACGAGTCCAAAGTCAGTGTAGCCTTTTTAAATACAGAGGAGACATTCAGAAAAGGACACAGAGGTTGTAGAGGGGCTGTAAGCCTCTGTCAAACTGAAACTAGGCTTTTTATCTTGTTTGGCCTTCATATTAACTGGTTGTTGGCTTGGTTTATTACCTGGGCTGGTCTGATTTAGCAGCCAAGGAGGGAGGAAGAAACTCCTCCAGCCCTACAGCCCCTGTGATGCGTTCAAGGTCCGTCTGTAAATTGTTCATTCTGGTTGAAAAGTCTTAAACGTTATCATGTTTTTCAATGTTAAATTAAGCACAAGAGGTCTGTGGGTGGCAATGATGAGAATTTAACAAACAGAATACGTGAACAATAACTTTATTCATAAAGCACCTTTTATACATAGAATACAGCTCAAAGTGCTTTACAAAAGAAATGAAAATGAAATCTATAACACAGATATTGAAAGTAAAACACATGAGAGGCGCAATGAACTAAAGCCAAACACCAGAACAATCAGATGGTCTGGTGTGTTTGTCAGTTATGGACTCAGACTAAATTGCAATGCTCCTTTATTCCATTTGCACGTGAAGGCACCACTCCCTCTGCGCTGAGCCCCACCTTTTCTCCCTCCCGGACAGGTAAGGAAACTCTCCCAGCTTCACCTCTACCTGTTCGGCGTCACACACAGGTAGCAGTCCGGACAGGGTGTGAGGAAGGGCTGACCGGCCCCGCAGCAGCAGCAGCCATGGCCGAGTCCCAGCTCATGTGCATGGAAGACGGCCGCATCGGAGACAAGGTCCCGGAGTCCAGACCGGAGTTCTACTACAGCGAGGAGCAGCGGGCGGCCCTGGAGGAGCTGCTCCGGAACGGCGACGGTGCCTTCAAGACGCGCCTCAAAGAGGACAACATGAAGGACTTTCTGTCCGCGAGAGAAATCAAAGTGCTCACGAGCACTTTTAAAAAGTACGACTCCGCTGATGGCAGCGGGGAGCGGGCAGCCTCCTCCACCGAGGCGGACTCGGGGGTCCACTCCACGTACTGGCCCCAGATGTCGGACACCGAGGTGCCGCCGCTGGATAACGGCTGGCCCAGCGGGGGGCTGTTCAAAGGGGTGACCCGGGTGTCCGTGCACACACACCCGCCCAAAGACAACGGACCTCACATCAAGGAGGTGGTGAGGCGGCTCATACAGGAGGCCAGCAAGGTGAGGGGGTCAGGTCAGAGGGGGGGGGGCACCAATAATAATAATAATAATAATAATGATGAACAGCTGCCATAGAAAAAAAGTTATTAGATAAGAATAGTGTTCACTGTATGATTAGAACATAAATAGATATAGAGAAGAGAAAGGAGTGAGGATCAAATGTGTGAAGACTCTTCTGTGTCAGCTAAGAACTCCACCACCTATTACTTTTAGTACTTTTACACACACATGTGCACCACTCAGGTGGCATCAGTGTGTCTAACCACAGGTGAGCTGAACTTCAGAGGGTGTAAGGCAGGAGAAGAAGGAGGAGGAGGCCTGCTGAGGACTTGGCTCGTACTTTAGTAAATAAACCTGAATGGCAAACAAATAAGGAGATTTAGTGAAAGTGTACGTTTACATATACACCGTTCATACACTTGTCATTCGTCTCCACAGGGCTGCACAATGAAATAGTTTGTCTGAAGGTCAGAGTTTATCAAGATAATTATAGATTATATGGTAGTATGATTCATTTTATCATGAAGGGTGAGTTAGTTTCTGTTCTAATGCTGCACCGTGTGGCCATAAAATAAGTGGACTCCAGAACATTGCCCTGGACATTAAATGATGCTGCAACTAACAAATATAAACATAAATATTGATTCATCTTTTCTCGATTAATAATGTTGGTTCGTGAAGCGTCAGAAAATATTAAGGAAATGGCACAAAAAATAGAAATAATGCACAAATATAAATCTTTTTGCTCTGTCTGACCAACAGTTGGAAACCCTGGGATTTTTTAAAAGAATTTTCTCTCAAAACATGAAGTCAATTCTTAAACTGTTATCAAATTTATCACAGATTAATTTTCTTTTGATGAGCTGATCAATTATGAAGGAGAAAGGGAACTTCCCCAAACTGTTTCCACAAAGTTGGCTGCAAACTGTTGTCTAAAATGATGATTTTGTTGGTTTTGGCCTAAACCAAGAACATCACACCCCTGACCAGCAGGAGCAGGTGTGTCCATGCAGTGTGTTTGCTGTAATATAACTTATTTCTTGCCTTTTGGCCGAACCAACACAAAGTGCTTCCCTGCCTCTAAGAGTGCTCGGACAGCCACAAAGCCAATCTGTTCATTTTCTCCATCATATCCAGCTGCCCGGGCGGGGGTGAATGGATGTTTGAGTGATTAATACCTCCCCACACTGTAACAGAGAGCCTTAAGTGGGTCTGTATTTGAGCTGCCCGATGTAATGTTTACTCTCAGACTGCCGGAGCTCAGCTGAGTCATCTGTTCCAGTCACACGGAGAGACGGGCTCTGCTGGGCTCACCCTGCCTCACCCTGCCTCTTTAAAACTGGGTCAAGGAGGGTGAAAGATGGTGCCAAAAACTCACTCAGGATTTTTCTAATTAGCTTTATTATGCAACTCATCTATTTATTTCTTTTATTAGTATTTAGATCTGATTTCTTTTGTGTTGTGTGTTCTTTTATGCAGTTGCTTTGCTCGCTCACATTCTTACCCTTCCTTCCTTCCTTTCTTTCTTTCTTCCTGGTGTCAAACAAGTTCATACCTATTATACCAAAGGGGCTGATGAGACCATTTCACAGGCCCTTGTTTTTTTCCCTGCTTATATCCTTTTTATTATGAAAGTGATTTACAGTTGGCTCATCAGTTTGTACTCATTTGCTTCCTGGTTGTTCCACCCTCCAGTTATTGCCTCGTCATATAGCAGGTATACGTCAGCTGGTGTGTCAGAGTGTTTTACTTATGAGTTCACTTCCTCTTCTAGTATTTTCCTGAGTAAACTATTTTTGTATATATGTTTTAGGGTGTTTCCTGAAGCTAAAAGAGAAAGAAGTTGAATAAATATACTACCAGTAGCGTAGATCTGTGTGCATTTGCAAAATGTAACATACATACCAGCTTTCTTGTCATTTCTCACAAAGGCTTGAAGCTATTTTTAAAACACACTCAAGATAACACGTTGAGCAACCTGTTCCCCAGGCACCAACATATTCGTCTTTGCACGCAGATATTGAATTAATTCTCATTGGTTTTTTTTTTGTTTAGCTCGATGTTGATCCAGTAGGCTTCACAGCTTCTGTCACACACGTCTTGGCTTGTATCGCTGCTGTTACCCCCACAAGTCCACTCAGCATTTTTCCTCAGTGAGACACCGAGTGGAAACAACAGGCCTTTTTCTCCCTCACAGAGGAACATTTGTTGCAAATTTAAAGAGACGCCGTTTCCATGACTTTGTTGTTCAGTGGAACAGTGGAACAGTTGAATAATATTACACTATTACCAAACCTTCATCCTCTGCTTGGACCGAACATGCCCCTACATGTTTGAGATGACCGCCTCTCTCTTGTTTCTCTCTTCATATAAATATTGAGTAGACTCCTTTCTGAGCACCGTGGCTTTGATTGCTGATCCACAGACTTTACTTTATAAGCTGCGAGGTCTAAGAATACCACTTTTGCCAAAAAGTAAAATGGCAGCTTATAACAAAGCCTCTTCTTCATGCAACTTTTAAAAAATATATATATATTTGACATTCTGGGATTCCCTTAAGCTGTACTCTCAGGCCACATTTCAACTTACACAAGATATCTCCAATCTAATGAACAAAATATGCTGACCAAATGTATGCTCCCAAAGCAGTCATGTCTTTTTTGTAGTGACTCAGGGGCCTTTTTTTTTTCCTCCTTGCCCTCCTTAAAACCGGATTTTTCCCTTTTAGCCCGGAGCAGATTAAAGAGGATGTGACCTGTAGTTGATTGGTGAGGTGCCAGGGACCATCTTCACTGTCCCACTTGACAGCACAAACAGCGGCAAAGTATTGAATCACAGTTTAACGAATGAAAGTGAACAGTCTTTCGTCTTTCGGGTTTGGCCATTATTGGGTTGATATTGTGATTAGCTGCACTGATATTGCCGATAATAAGAAAATGATCAGGTAAGTGTGTCGTTTATTCCATCCACCACATTTATATTATTGACTCTAATGAACATTGCAACCTTTTAATGGGACTCTAACACTTTTAGATTTGTTTGAACCTCCTGTGGTTTGCCTTAATCCTTACATTTATCACTTTATGGTGACCAAAATTACAAATAAGGCTCAGTTGAACACTGGTCTTAACCCTTGCACTTCGCTATATTGGTTTAGTTTTCTGCCAAAGTCAATATGTTTCTGCTTGGATTTGCCTGCATACGCACCTAGTGGCCCCATGAATTCGTTAATTTGGTAAAAGCAAAGTAAAGCAAACCTCTTCTAATTCCAATACTCTGAGAGAAGAGAAAGCATGGAGGTATTTGTTAAGACAGAGACAGATATCAGTCCTGAATCTCTCACCTCTTCTGTTGTTGTAAAGCTTTATCTTTAGGATATCTCAGCCTGACTGGAGCACAGTGTGTTTTCTCCACTGTTCTAATACCAGTAGCTAAGACTCTTTCATGTGGCCTTCCCCTGCCCTCAGGCTGACTGCATGACTGGATGTTTTAGTCTGACAGATTAGCTTCACCCGCTGGTTTCTTTAACTGTCTAAAAAGACATTCTTCCCCGAAGCATTTTGTTTATTGTATTTGTTCAATCAATCAGAATCCCCACATGAGCAAGCGTCAGGTTTTAGGCTACAGTGGCAGGAAAAACTCCCCTTTGACGGGAAGAAACCTCGACCAGAATCAGGCTCGACCAGGAGGGCGGCTTTCTTGGCTATAGTTAGGTAACATGGACAAGAAGAAAAAGTGCTGAGTCTGAGCTGAGGTGATGTTTTTCTGCCTCCCCACAATGTGATCAAGTGTTCTTGTTTTGTTTGTGTCAAAGTTGTAGCTTGAATGTAACTAACATGTATGCTACTGTGCCGGTGTTGTGTGCACTTGCTTGTTTGCTATGTTCTGCATGTTTCATTGGTTTGAGTCTTATAGTATAACTTGCACTGACTTGTGTGATGACCAGTTCCCTGGCATGATCCTGCCAAAACATTTTTTATACAACTGTTTCCTTTCGCAGGTGATCGCGATAGTGATGGACATGCTCACAGACATCCAGATCCTGCAAGACCTGATGGATGCAGCCTGGCGTCGCTCCGTGCCCGTTTACATTTTGCTGGATGACCAAGGCGTGCCGCACTTCTTGGACATGTGCTCTAGGCTGCAGATGGGCTCACAGCACCTACGGGTAAGACAGCAGTTTTACATAGGGAGTGAATGCAGCACGTAATGTAGGAAATGTCCAAAGTAAAAGGTCCTCTAGACCTCTAGTTCAGTCTCTCACAGAGTGTTGTATTATGTAGTATTAAAGCTGTGTGTATGATCAGAGAGAAATGATCACAACCTGCTGATGAATATCAATCATGTCTGAAGGTGACATTACTTAGAGTGATACTAACAACCTTCTCTGCACTGCCACATAAGGCATCACCCTTAAAGTTTGTCAAAACAGAGGAGTGACTAAAACATATTTTATGTTATGTTATGTTGTGTTTACTGCTCTAAACTAATTATTTAGGCTATTAGCCAAAGAATTGGAATTCTGCCACATAAAAGGTGAAAATGTGGAAAGATGACTGGCATGAATTTGATATTTACTGTAGTCAATAGAACAGCGTGTACAAGGAGTGAAACAGATATAGCTGGACATTAATGCACCATACACATTAATTAACAAAGCTTTTGTACACTGGCAAAAGTTGTGCGTAGAGAACAAAGCATAGCTGAAAAGACGTCAATAAAGAGGTAACAAACATAAGTATGATCGCAGCATGTAGCAGTATATATCATCAGATCATTTCTTTTTACATTTACAGTGTTGTAGCTTGAATAAATGACTGAAAGTAATTACTTTACTTGGCCTTTTTTGTACAATACAAGTATACATTTCAGCCTTGTTTAAACTACAGTCAAAACAAAGCCTTAACCGAACTGGCTGCGGTGATGAAAGCCAGACTTCACGACTTGTTTACAACCAGCGAGGAATTCAATTTTTAACGTCTCCGTGGATTGAGTTCAAAAACAGCAGTAGACTTAGAGGATAACATGCACGCTCTGGTGATAATATAAATTCAGCAAGACATCATTGAATTCAACATTAACTGGTGATCTGACTGTGATCCTCTGTGGCTGCAGAACATCCGAACCAGAGCACTTCGGGGGAACGGCCTCTTTTTGTCCTTCGGCAGACTGCCTGGCTCCCTCTGCAATAAATACATGCTGGTTGATGGAGACAAAGTCATGTTTGGCTCGTACAGGTGAGGTCTGCTTCCAGTCAGTGCGTGCTTTATACATTTATACCCTTTAATACAGCCCCTGTTTTATGTTCCATTACTAGTGAGGAGGGTTGGTATTGTATCTGCTGTTATTAAGTGCAGACTAATTGAAGCAATGTATTAAATTGAAGCTATTATGTGTAAGTTTTGATAAGTGTTAGTGTGTTAATATAAAAAGAGCTGACACTGGGACCAAAATTGTCATGAAAAAAAAAAACTAACTAGCAGAATCAGAAAATTACTGTGAGCCTAAAACACAAAAATTATATTTGGTGCAGTTAAATTTAGATTTTAGAGAAACAGAGGACTACAAAATCATATTTAAGGAGAAGCTGCATCAAGTCTGATAATCCTAATTCCACACTAAACTATCACAGTTCATTCAGAGGGACATAAATGTCTTTACCAAATGGTAGCACGGCTTAAAAAAGAGTGATACATACCACAAACAACAATAATGTAAGCAATGGCCACAGCTACATGAATAGGGCCCAGTTAGTAATAAACTGAAATGATCCCTCAGCGTCATCAGCATGCCCTGGTGTTTGTAGTTTCCTTTTTGTACTTGTTCAGTATGTTTCATATCACACAGAACAAAGAGAACACACAGAATCAGATGAAGTAGATAACTGCTGTTAAACGTGTCTGTGTCCCAGTTTCTCCTGGTGTACATCTCGCATGGACCGGAACATGATCACGGTGATGACGGGACAGGTGGTTGACTTCTTTGACCGGGACTTCCGTGAGCTTTATGCCATCTCTGAGAAGCTGGACCTCTACAAGGAGTTCCACGTCAGCCCTCCTGCTGCCGATGAGACCTCGACGCTACGCTCCAAAGCTGGGCCCAAGAGGCCGCCTTTACCAGCGACCACATCACGCTTCCAAGTTAGCTTAGGGGATTCACGGAAAGCTGACATCCAAGTGCCTGCACATAAATACTACAACCCCAAGTACATGCTGGTGTACGGGGACGTTCCGCGTCCGCCTGGGTCTCTGCAGGAGCCCGGACCCAAGAGAGGGGCTACTCTGGCCGAAGTTCCTGAGGACATGGGCCTGGAAAGGCCTCGGGTGACTACCAGTGAGAGGGTGGACCGGCTCAGTCTGCTGCCCTCAGAACCTCCGGTTGAAGTCTTCAACAGGCCCAATGGAGTCACGCAGGACAAGAAGGGGCGGCCCACGTGGAGGCAGAAATTCTTCAAGGGGAAATCATCCAATAAACTTTCGGTGAACAGCCTGGTGGACAGATCGAGCCCCTCACCCACAGAAACCCATCGGACCGATGAGGGCGAGGACGGCTTTGAGGTGATTGTGAGAAGTCCATCCAAACTGAGGAATAAGAAGAAGCCATCTAAGCTGGGCCAGAGGACAGACTCTGAGCAAACTGTCAACACTGCACAGGACAACGAAAGTAAGTCTGGAATAAAGTAGATTTATAGTAGTAGTAGATAAAGTTTCAGTCCACGATAAACAATGTAATCCAGTGACTCCCAGCCCGTGGTAAATCTGAGGGGGCTCTGAGTAGAGCTGCAGCTAACTTTAATAGTTATTATTGATTAATCTGCTTTAATCATTCATGTGGTCTATAAAAATGTCTTCCTTAGTTTCCTGGATCCCAAGCTGACTCCTTCAGATGTCTTGTTTTGGTTGTTGAACAGATTTTCAGTCTTACAATGACAGAAAACAAAGAAAAGCTGCTTAAGAACATTTTGGAGCTTTAAGGGGCTGGTAGTAGTAGTAGTTACGGATCAGTTTTTGATTTATCCGCTTTCAATATTCAACTAACCGTTTCAGCTCTAGATACAACACGATTAGCAGGATAGGAAGGCAGATCCATAACATGTTAACAGACATTATTCTCTATAAGTCGTCAGTGATGAATTCTAGGTCTCTCTCACTTTATCTCTTTTTACAGTTGTGTTACTCTTTTCTCCTCACAGGTGTTAAGAGTCGACTCCGGGGGAAACAAGGATGTAAAACGTCCTGAGGTGAACCTGTCTGCAGATTACATTCTTAAAACAGATCACAAAAGGACTTCCTTTACACCAAGGCCACCTTTGATTGTGCAATATTGTAAGTGCTTTTCTTCCAGCGCTTTACAGAAAGAACAAATGAAAGTAAAGTCCTCCAGGTACGGGCATATGCAGTTTTCCATACAGTCAGTAATAAATATGCGAGAGGAAATGTGTCTCCCTGCTGGGGTGCAGAGAGGTTTTCTAAGATTATTGTAGGTGATTGTTTGTATCTTGATTTCTCTGGACCTTTGTGCGGCTACGAGGATATATCACTTAGTGCCGGTCTGATAGACACTGAATGTAAAGTTGGCGTAGTGCACCTTTTGATGAAACAAGTCTACGCAGAAGCTTGTTATTTATCTCTGCAAACAGAAGTGGTGTTCAGGTACAAGGAAGCTTTTTTTGAGGTCGCTAAGTCATGGACCCCTTCAAACATCTACCACATCCTGACAAATATCTACCTGCGTCGCCTCTGTGTTGATGAGGTGTTATGGGCCTTTATCCTGTTATTGTTCTGAGTTGTCATTCATCTGTGAAATAATATTGCATAGTGTTTATTTCTATATCCAGATTTCCTCTATAGTGTGCTGAATAAATAGTTTCAGATAAAGAACAGTTGTATGTGTTAATGTACTAAGATGGTTTGTTAAGTTAAGCTCACTCATAAATTTTAGTCTAAAAATGACATCATTTACAAACTCGAGTTATATTTCTGTGACAAAAATTCCCTTGAATTGACATTCTGTTGTTTTGGCTTTTTAAATTCATGTCTTTTCAAACATGAGAGCTCACTTTGAGGATAGCGCCTCCCAGTGGTGAGACACAAAAGTGCTCCAATCTTTCAGAAGCAGAAGCGATGATTGCAGTGTACAGACCCACCGCTAGCTGCCTCCCGTGTCCTCCCTCTGCTTGTACTTTCTGGGCGTTTGCTAACAGCTCAGCCGTCAGAGAGGGACCGCAGGCCTGTTGGAAACTCAGGGTTGAGTTGAGGGTGGAGGGGGGGGTTGGGGATGTGGTGCAACACTGAAACAGGAAGTCAGAGCTGCAGCAGGAAGAGGCGCTCTCACCACTAATTTAAAGACTATTTCTACTGACACACAGCAGGCATGAAAATATCATTTCCTGTGAATGCTGCATTCTGATGTTTATCCTGCAACGCTGAAACGCCGTCTTTCTTTCACTAGAAATTCTTGAAAATTTAATTAGGGATCAGATCTTGTCAGTTAGAGGTAATTTCATTTTGAGATGAAGTGAATTCCAACAGAATTGTCCTCAGACACAAACAAACACATGGTTGTTCACCACTTCAATAATCATCACGGTCAATGTGCAGCGTTAGCCCTTTAACACTGTCCATAACTGAATGCTGCTCATTTTACTTCTACTTGCCAACAGTACCTAGAATTGAATTGGATATTATAATGTTCACTTACACTGAGTTGGAGACAGAAGCACCAAGTTGGTCTCCTATGATTTGCTGCCTTGTGTTTTTAGAGCAGTGTTTCAGATACATACGTTTCGTACAACAAGCACAGTTATGAGGCAGAACTAATTTTGCTGGCTACAGGGGGCACAAACAGTTGGGGGCAGTAATCCACCTTAAAGGTACGGTGCAACTGCCCCATTAAAAGGAGAAGAAGACAAGTGCGAGGTGATTTAAAGTCCATTTCCATGTAAAAATATGTTTCTAACTTGGGTGTTGATTAAAGACAACTGTTATTATAGCTGGTGTTTTAAGAGGATTTAATTGATTGTGCAGTTTTCTACCTGCTACACACTGACATATAGACATTTAATGCTGCTGATAGGTTAACTAGGTAACTAAAAAACCTAACCTTTTTAACTAAACTGCTCAATACAAGCTCAATAGCAAGGTGGTAAATGTGTTTTTACAAAATAGACCAGAGGAAGCTGCACATACTTGTGTTGGTTAGAAAACATAAAATTACATGGTTTCTAAACCACTATCTGTGGTATTACATTAATCCATAAAGGTGGTTTGGGTGCTTCACACTTCAAGAAGCACATGCAAGGATGTGAACTGAGCCTGTCAACACACACACACACACACACACACACACACACACAGAGAGACCGTGAGCATGAGGAAGAGGTGTGGTCTCATAGTTTCAGAGTGCATTCAGCTGAATACACACCTGTCAACTGGTTCCTACAAAACAACAACAGGATCCAGTCTTGCGTATCAACATTGCACCTAAATACTCCTTTTTTTATTAAATAATTAATTCATGAGAACATAACAAATGCAATACTTACAAAGACACGATATAAGGTACAGGCACTAAAGATTTCTCTCTGATTTTTGTCACATAGTACAATGTAGACACTTGTGATTTCAAATGAAAGCTGACAGAATGCATATTGCATTTATTGCACTGTATGATAAAGGTCGGTGAAATACTAATGAATGCAGGCTTGGTATGATTAGAACAAGTGTTCTATGTCACTATAAAGTACAACAACAGCAAAACAAAAGTGAATTCCCCAATTTCCCAGATTTAGTTTGAAAGTATATCTATATTTACAGATTGAAGCATTAGCAAACTGTCTTCAGATGACAAATAGATGATAAATGATCCTCTTGGCAGAGTAAAGCTGTTTACTGTAACTTTAGCTTCTTATGAGAACAAACATCTTGCCTTTCTGTAGCATAAACAGAACAGCCTCTACATCACATGCTCAGTTTGTCTTCCTAATCCTAGAAATTAAATCTTGTGGAGTAGACAAACAACCAAAAATCAACTTCTCGTGGCAGATGATATAAGCAAGGGCAATAAATACATAGCCATGTCTTTAAGTTCATTAACAGAAAAATACAAATATCTACACGCTGCCTTGTCCATTACACGGACCCTGCAAAGATTCAGTTCCTGCTATCATCATTTTGTCGACAAATTCTTTGCAGCTTGTCGGGGTGATGGTGAGAGCAATGAAAATGAGTCAATGTTTTTCACCTCTGGCACTATTTTGTTCAGTCTGCAAAAAGAGAAGTGGAAAGAGAAGTCCCTCTTTTAGACTGAACGACCACCGTCAGTGTCTCGCCTCCAGTGTCCTCGCTCACTTCTGTTGAAGGGCTGTTAGCAAGTTAAAGGGGACTAAATCCCACTGCAGTACCAAACAATGTCCATGGGGGGCCCGCTGAATCCCTCAGTCCTGGGGGGCTTGGTTTATCACCTTTTTCTTACGAACTGAGACCAAGTCGTAGAATGGATCCTTGGTGATACTTGCTCTGTTTGAAGTAAAGAAGATCATCATTACAGAGAGAAAAGTGTGTGTGTGTGTGTGTGTGTGTGTGTGTGTGTGTGTGTGTGTGTGTGTGTGTGTGTGTGTGTGTGTGTGTGTGTGTGTGTGTGTGTGTGTGTGTGTGTGTGTGTGTGTAATTGTTTGCTACATAGTGAGGATCTGTAACTCAATGAGGTCATTTTCAGGAAGTAACGACATTTTCAACTTCAAAGTACAGTTTTAATGTTAAGACTTGGTTTTAAGGTTAAGGTTAGAATTAGGTATAGGTTTGGGTCAGGGTCAGGATTATGGTGAGGGTCAGGGTTAGGGTGAGGGTAAGGCATTTAATAGATTGTTAAGGGAACAGGGGCATGTACCATGTCAATAAGGGGTCCTCACAAATGTAGAAGTATAAGGATGTATGTGGTTTCAGTGTGAAATCATTGTAGTGAGGACATTTCTGCATTTATTTCTTACTTCAGATTAGGATTATTTTTTTCCCTTAAATAGCAACTATACACCACCTAATCTTACTTTCACTGCCAGGTAGTCATGGCTACATGCTCTTTTCACACGCTGAGCAGCACAACACTCCATAGTACGAGGAGATACTAGATCTGATCACAACTGGATGCGGTCTCAAGCGGAACAGACCACACCTCACTTCACCCAGCTGTGTGATGTTGAGTGAGGACAGATGTTTGTCAGATTTATACACTTCAATCTGCAGAGATAAATGCAGCGGTGCTTCTCCACAGCACAGGATCCTGCTTAGTAATGGTCATCAGTCCGAACAAACAGGATGTGTCTATGTATTGTTGCACAATGTATCTCGATGTGTTTGGTTATGTACGTGCTGCTGCTGCTGTGTGGATGTTTGCACAATCATGTGCACATACAGGTGTGTATGTGTGTGTGTGTGTGTGGTTGTGGTCTGACCTGATGGCTTCGATCCAGGAGTCTCTCTCCTCTGCACTGGCAGCACAGATGGTGTAGGACTGGTGCTTCCCCTCCACCACTCTGCCATCCGTCTCTGTTTTACAGGCTTTGATCTTCTGCCCTCGACTGTTGGGGTTGTACAGCTCCAGACAGTACTAGAAGATACCAGAACAATGTGATAATCAATCTATAAATTAATCCGTTGACTTCGATTGAGTACTACACCCACAGACAGTCTTGTATTGTTTCAGTACAGATGACAATATCTTACCGGTTTGCGAGGATACGGCACTTCTCTCACACACAGGTTCTCTAAAGGGATGATGCCTCTGGGCTCTTTATCCTGCAGACGGATCAAAAAGAGATGGAGTGAGTCAGGTGATGTATCAGGAGGGCAAGAAGGAAGAGCAGAGCGCAAAAAGAAAGGAAGGAGAAGAGAGAGAATCGTATATTGTCTCAAGTTGTGACTTTTTATTGACAAAATGAAGTTAGTAGGTAAAAAGTAAGTCTACATGGGTGCTGAAAAATGTCTGACTGTGAAAAAGTCACTTGTACTTTGGCTGTATTGTCTGGCCAACAAAGGTCTTCTTCCATGACCCTTATGACCTCTTTTCACAACCACTTCTTGGTAATAGTTGTGTAAGCCCTACCATACGTATACATAAAAGACCTGCTCTCTAAAGGGTTTTGCAACATCCAGCTGAATTAAGAGAGAATTTAGGAATTACCCTAACAAGTGTTTGAGAAAAGACTTATGCAGTTGTTTTTCTACTCAGGACAGATTGTATCTGACAGGGGAAAAATGTGAAATAAAATTTAAAAAAAGTAGAAAGTGAGCAGAGAAATGCCGGAGCTTTAAAAACAGATCCTCTGCATGTGAAGGAGCACTTCAAAGGAGCCTTACAGTGGTGAACTCAAAGTAGTAGAGGCAGTTGTCGGTCAGGATGAACCATCGCCTTTTCCACGTCTTAACTCGACCTCCTGAAATGCAGAGAAAACAATAAAGATTTTAGAAATGCACAGTTATTTGACGTCAGCTGGACGTTTGAGATTATCTGTTTGGAGTTCTGCATAAGTTAACTCTGACGTTATGTGGTTTGCGTTCAAACACATACGGGTATTCTCCACTATTGGGTCACTTTCTGACTGCTTCCTCTGTACTTCCCTGTCTTAACACTTAGAGTATGTACCAAAAAAGCCCGGAGCACATTTAACTCTCTTCTCTTTTAGTTTAAGAAAAGTGCTGATGAATCCTATTAAACATCTCAACTTTCATAATTACCTACGAAATAGAAAAAATGGAAATGTGCTATACCAAGTTTGAGGAGCCAGCCTTCTCTGTCAGGGTTGAAGAAGGTGTGAGTCAGATCATTCCCATCATCCTCTGGGATTTTGAAAGGCTCGTTGTGAATACTCTCGTACAATTTCTGAGTAGAAAGGTGTCGAATAGGTTAAAAAAAAATAAAAGTCTGAATAGGTCAAAAACATACAAGATACAAATTGACAGTTAAAATACTGCTCTCATCATTTACATATTTTTCCATTCACTCAAACTGAGACACCAAAGGACAAAATGACTGTGATTCCATACAAGACTGACCCTGACTGAGGTGTTTTCGATGAGAGTGCGACACGAATCTGTATTTAACACCAGCCCACAGTCTGACACACTGTTGAATGTCCCCACCAGGCTAAGTTGACTAAGCTGTGACAACCCAGTTGTGTCTTTCCACAGTTTGACAAAAACTATTCACAACAAATCAACGAGCCACCTTGCAACCTTGTTGCAACCTGGTCCTTTATTATGATGAATATGGGCACCATAATCGCCCTGCTGCCATAAATAACCAATAATCTGTGGCTGAAAATAGTCCCCAACAAATCCACCATGAACTCCTGTCAGAGTAGCGTTTGCTAAAACATTGCCCAGCTGTTTGTTTTTTGTTTTCTATTTTTGAATATGTATGATATTTATGTCTTTAGGAATAAATGGGCTTGGTGCTGAGAGCTACAGACAGGGTACAGACAGGGGTAAGGTAGTAGGAAAATACTGACAGATGGACTATAGCAGGGTTTGTTGACACAACTGAGAATAATTCCAGCTTTATGGTTTTGAGTGTCATGTATGTATCATGTATTGTACCGAGCAAAAGGCTCTACTGTAATAATACAATTCCATTTTTCCAAATAGAAATTTCAGCCCAGCATTCAGGTTTTACTTCCTGGTGTCTAGTTTGGACACCGTGATTGGCCGGTGGTTCTTACCGAGAGCAGGTCGTCAGGTAGATTCTCTCCATTGTTGATGCCTCTGTTCATGGAGATGAAACGCTCCAGAGTGGTCTTGTCCTTCACGTTGGGGTTGTGGAGGCTGGTGTTGAGCATGATGATTGCAAATGACAGGATGTAGCACGTGTCTGGTGTTACGGAGGTAGATGACCACACGAGGAATAAGAAGAGGCAGCACAATGTTAATGCAGATTCTTAGTCATGTATTTCCATAAAGAGAAAAAGAAAAGAAATAAAAGTGAAAGGGGCAAACACCGAGAGGTGTTGTGGTCACTTAAACACATTTCCTCTTATGCACAGACGTACACATGATCTCACACAGTCCAGACAGGAAGTGGACAAGCATAGCTGATATTTTAGTGAAGCTCACCGGTCGACTGGAACACCTGAGTGTTGCAGTTACAGTAGCGCGTAGCAAAGGCCTCCATCATGCGGTCAATCTTCTGGGCTTCACCAGGCAGACGGAAACTCCACAGGAACTGTCTGTCACACACACACACACACACCACAATGACACACACCTTTAGCGTATGCATCTTTGAGTACCTGCACGTAAGCTGCAGACACATTTCACATCTAGAGGTGCACAGTTTCCAAATGGCACAGATCATGTGTGATTTATATGGGATCATGCTAACATGGAGTCTCAAACCTTTAACATCTCAGCTCATTACATTTAGAGAAAAAGATTGTGCTGTATTTATTTGACATCTTTAGCTACTAGATACTGTAAATAATTTACATACAAAGCATATGATCAGGTCACGTAGTACTAATTTCTGAACATACTTCCGTGCTTTCGCCATAAATTATTACTGCAGGAATTTGGTATGGCATGTCCAACAGATTAACAAGACCAAGAGTCTACAGTCATGCTAGCTACTGTGTGAGGATGGACTCAGGCATGGTAGTGCTGGGAGCTAAATGCTAACGTCAACAGCTTATTGGCGTATTATCATGCTAACATTGACACAAAAGGTAAAAAGAGATTGTGGCTTTTAGTCACTTGCATGCATAGAGCTTGAAAAAACTTTGGATCCTTCACATCCCATAATGCAGCCACTGCTATGTTTTCATTGGACTCTTCCTCAAGAGAATTGGATACAGCGTCGGAGACGGAGCTCCATTCATTCCTGTGAAAGTGGTTCATTGGTGCATGAAGCCAAAAAGCCACTTTTCACTGCAGGGAAATGAAACATGCTCCACATAGGCCTCATAGATTTAGCTAACCCCTCTGGATGGGGATAAAATGATTCTATTAGGCAGCACATCTGATTTTTAAATGTTATCTCACCAAATAGATCAGATTCTGATAAGGAAACAAGTCATCTCAATGTAAGTTTATGGGGAAAAGTCTTTTTGGGCCTGTTGCATCATATGATAAAGTCATTGCTGGAACAAATTGGCCAATATGTCAGATTGGTTTCAAAGCCCAGCGCACTTCCAGGGCCGTGCTTTTCCTGCCTGGTTAACGCTGACATGTCTTAAAATCTACATTCCTCACAGTTTGTGACGCAGGATTTTTTTTTTTTTTTTTTGTCACCAAACCACAGCTGAGTCATTTTCTCAGATCTGACAAAGCCCCTCCACAGCCACAAACAACACCAGACAAATGTTTCCCTAAGATGATTCCTACTAAGTTTTATGTGTAAACGTGATGCAGCGCCCCTTTTTTGGTCTTTATCTAAATCTAAATCTCACTGTGGTTTGTGGCTGTTTAGTGATTAAGACTTTAATTGAAATGTCTGTTTATGTTTCTTATGATTTTGAAATCCTTTGTGTTTGCTGACAGTCCACAGAGATGCAACAATACCAAGTCAGAAAAGAGTGCAGCAAGACATCGGGTTTAAAGATGGACTTTTGTTTTCTAGTGTAAAACTGTGTTTTGTTCTCTCTGAACTGTAAAAAAGTAAAATTGCTGGACAATTTCCAAAATGTTTCACTCACAAAATGCTGGACAAAATGCCCCTAATGTAACTAAATCCAATGATGATTCTGGTCTTACTGGTGCTCTCATTGTAAGTCATCTGATATCATTTACATGTGTGTTAATGTCCCTGCTGTACATGATGATGATGATGATGATGATGTGAAGACAGGAGGTGGTTACCTGAGGGCCTGGACCAGATTGAGGTCGGAGAACTCATGCAGCTCCACAAAGGCCTTCAGGGTCTGGAGGTGGAGTTCTTCCCTGTGGGGCAGAAAAGGAAAAGAAGACACATGAAACCAGAGATAACTATTCACTTCCACAGTCACTTTCCTCGTTCTGCTCTTATTAATGTCCTTTTTTGTCTTCTTCTTCTTCCTTCATCCTCTCCTCTTTCCCCATCTTCCTCCTCTCATGGCTGATTTCCCTCCCCAAGAGTGTCACCTTTGCTTTTCCTTTGTTCCAATATCGATCGATTTCTCCTTCTTCTCCTCCCTCTATTTTCTGCCTCAAATCCTCAATATCCTCCTCATCCCTTTTCCTGTCTTCCTATTCTCGCTACTCTCCTCCATTGCCCTTATAATCTCATCATTTCTATACCTCTTCATCGCCTTGTCTTCCATTCCTACTGTCTTTCCACCCTTCCCTCCTCCTCTTCCTCACCTTTCTCCAAGAAATTCTCCGATGGCCGTCTTGTTCAGTCCCTCCTCCTTGTAGAGGAATTCAGCGATGGATTGAGCACTATGATCCAGCAGCTTGTTCTCCACAAGGTAATTGATACCCTACACACACACACACACACACATATACATACACGTAAAGTAGATTGCTTACTGGGTTTATACATCTTCCACATTGTTGTCTGTTTATTACTTGCTTCAGTGCACCTACAGCTAAACTTGTGCAGGTAAATAACATTTTTACTTTATTGGATAGTGCTTGAGACAAATACATTAAACACTCACACACACACACACACACACACACACACACACACACAGATTTTCCCTACTGTGCAATGGTTACAGTTGTTTAGTTTCATAATGATTTCATCTCCGGCTGCTAAAACTGAGCCAATTCACAGCTTCTGTAATCCCAATTCCTTAAAACCAATTTCTCTTCCTCTTTCTCCTCCAACACAGGGTTTGGAGAGGAGAGAACCTCTCGTCCACAAATAACTTAAAACAAGAACTCCAGCTCATAATAGACGTTTGCCGGTAAGCAAGCATGGTTATACTTTTACTTTGTATGTGTTGTTGCAAACACTTGTGTCCACAACAGTGACACGCTTTACATGTCAGTGAAACCACAGAAACTGTGCCGTGGACCTGCATTAGCGTCAAACTCACAGCAGCTCCAGTGTGGTTAAGAATGAGAGGAAGTCCACACAGTGACAAGCGAGAGTTTCTCACAAACTGAAGCACAGAGACACCCGGTGAGATGTACAAGAGTTTTGTAGGTCATAATCATGACATTATGCTGATTGTGATAGTTTAGCTAAAACATGGTCCTTATGGACACACACACACACACACACACACACACACGTACCATGTGTCACTCTACCTTTGTGGGGTCTTCCCACAGACACAATGTATAGTGTGACTAAAAAACACTAACCTATCCGTGACTCTGACCCTTACTCTAACCTTAACAATCATCAAACAAATATTTTGACACTTTTAGTTTTGTCAATAACAACAACATAGTTTTCCCAGTAGGGTCCATGCAACACTGTGGGCCCCATACTGTTGGTGCTCTCCCAGTTTTCTGGCCCCACTGAGTAATGCAAGAACACACACACACATAAGAGCTCACCTTTTTGGGGTCCATGTTGAATTTCTTCTTACCATTTGAGAACTGTTTGCTCTTTTCTATGTTCTTGCTGCAGGAAAAGCAACATTAAGGAAAAAAATGTGTTAATAAAGATAGTAATAATAAGTATTAACGAGTAATTGTAATTCAGTAACATTAAATATAGAATTTGAAACATTTTCTTGTACTTAAGAGTTATCAGAAGCAGACTTCTTATAGCCTGCAGTGTGCCTCACATCCCACCATCGTTACCAGCCATGTTGATTATCTTAATGAATGATAACATGATACTGAGGTTTCCTATCTGCACCCCTACTAAGAATTAAACTGAGATAACACAGAAAATATTTTATTAACATGCAAAAACTCCACCTCCCTTAAGGTTTTGATAGAACCTCTAGGGCTAAGACTCATGGGAGGTGTAGTAATTGTATCCCAACAAAGTAAAAGTTGTTTCTGCGCTAAAAGGTTTTTTTTGTTTATCTTAAAGGACCATTTCTACATTTTGGGGCACATGCTTATTTGCTTTTCTTCAGAGTTAGATGAGAATATCGCTACCACTCATATGTCTGTCCACTATATATGAAGCTACAGCCAGCAGCTATCCATAGCTTAGCCATCTGACCACCTAACAGCCCTCGTAAATTCACTAATTAATAGCAAAGTTATAGCAAAACGTGTGTTAAGACTTAGACTTTTTCTTTATTGATCCCCCATAGGGGGAAATTCACACGTTACAGCAGCAACAATAGAAAAAAAAGAGTAAAGAAAACAACAGTAGAAAATAAGCAGTAGCAAATAAATATATGTTGCAATGATAAATAGATATTTACACCATGGACATAAGATGTACAAGTATGGACAGGAATATGAAATGAAACGTTGCGTGTGTTAAATGTCGTGTGTGGGACAGTATTTCCTTTTTCAACAGGATGTTCAGGCACACCATCAGATAAGGAAATATCAATATCAAAAATTATCGGAAAGCAACTCTGAAATTGAGTTACTTGAGTTACATGACCATGAAGAAACAGTGGGAGGATTCTGTGGGAGTTCTAAAACAAGGGAAAAGAGCAATTGGTTTATATCAGTAGGGGTTTCCCCACGTTAAAACTCACTTTTCCTCTGCAGACTCAAAGCTGAGTATGTCTGCCATGACGTTGTCTATCTCCATCTTTAGCTTCTAGACAAGGCAGAGAGAAAACAAGTCTTTAATGTTTGTTTCTTGAATATCACGAGTATGACAAGTCATGTTTCCCAGTGTCGACCAAAAATTGATAAATGAAAACTGTTTTTTTAAAGGTAAAGTACAAGTATTCAGAGTGTCTGACAAAGTGTGCGTGTACGTACCTGGATATCATCCAGAAGGTCTTTCTTATACGTCTTAATACTCTCAATCTCCATCTTCTCGTCTGCTGTAAAATCTGAGGAAACTGAAATTAGAACAAAAAAGTCAAACAGATTCTCAGGAATTCCGATTCAGTTCTTCACATTTAATAATCCACCCACGGGACTGTCATCACATCGGGATATTCAGTAAAAATAAACTGTGAACTTCTACTGTGAGGCTTCTTTATCAGCAGATTTGGGGAAAGAAACTGGAGCTTTGTCCTTTGAGCGAGGAGACACTGAAGTTTTAATGACCTTATTTCATCTATTTTATTATACTTTGTAAACCAAAGTAAATACGTTAAAGTTTTAAAGCCCATAGTCACCTTCTTCCTGTCACTCCATAGATAGATCTGTTCTACAGTATCATGATTTGAATGAATCTGAATACACTATCGACACGTTGTATTTAAACCACAGCTTGGGGAAGATAAGTTTCTATGGAAGATATGCGAGACAGGTGGTGTGGTTTTCACATGAAATATATCACCGCAGAATATGACCTGCAGTTCAAGAACACCAGCATGAGCATGCAAATGCATGGACAACTATTCAAACAGAGCTAGAAGGCACTGTCTCTATTACCACAGTAAACCGCCTTCCCTCCCCCGTTCCCACATTAGAGAAGCTCAGCGACGTGCACAATAAAGAAGGTTGTCATGTCGGCTTTGTCATTGCTTAAGAAACTGTACTGGAAGGTTGCTTGGTAACAGATAGTGTGTTCATCGACAGCCATGTGGGCTTGACCTTCAGTGACAAATTACACGTTCAGATTCTGTGTCATTGATCCAATGTGGTCATTGCATCGTAAAATAAAAGACAATGACTCCTATTGTCTAAATGAACCACAGTTCCCTCGACCTGATACTGTAATCGTGTTTGTTCATTTACACTTCCTACCCACTACTTCCTTGGCTTTAATTACCCAGGTAATATTTGTGATTGCGGGATCACCAAAGTTTTTAAAATGTATCCTGAGTGGGACACATAATGAATTCTCATAAATTATAATCTATTCAGTAGATGTTGAGACATTTCACTCAAAACCACAAATATCAGCTTCTGAACCAGATTTTTTTACCAATTCATTAAGTACAACAGATGATGAGATATTTCAAAAGATAAGTGTAAAAATAATCTGCCGGTGGAGCAACACGGAAGTTCCTGGGATCACAGACATCATTACGATTCATCCTCTGGGAACCATGAATATCTGTACCGAGTTTCATGGCAATCCATCAAATACTTGTCAACATATTTCAATAAAAAACAAAAATGTTAACCTCCTGTTGGCGCTACAGGAAAAGTCAGGGGAACCAGAGCCAGTAGAATAAATCATCTGATCATGAATGTCTTCCAGTCAATGTATTTCAGTCTGATGACACAGATGTTGTCCCTAGGGTCATGCCACTAAAAATCTCTGAGAGCTCTGAGAATCTTGAAAAGTTAATCAGCTGTAGCTGAGAGAGGGCTGCAGAGGGCTGATTTGGACTTCAAGCAGAGAGCGGTTCCCACACGATATAAACAGAAGTAATATAAATGTCTCTGTCGTCTGCATAGAAGATTGCAAGATAAACAGCAGTTTTTTGGGAGGGTGGCTGAGACTGAAAGTAGACCTGAGAGTGAGAGCTTCTATCTTTACTTGTAGAATATTAAGCTGGTAACTACCAGCACTTCCTGTAGAGGTCAGTGACCTGTTTAGTATTAATGATCTAAGCACAGGACTGACACTTCCCCACCCTTCCTTTAGACTTATTATGCAATAAAGCGGCAAGGCATAAGTCAGCTAACTCTTCATTTACACATGTTAGAGTTTGTTTTCAGTCTGAACAAATTAACACTAACTAGGACGGATTGTTTGAATGTCCAGCTAAAGATAGCAACTTCTGTTTTTATATTATTATCAGTGGCGTGTGGTCCTGTGAGTTCCGAGCGTGACTGCCTCTTCCCTTTTTCAGCGCACTGTGCACCCTCTGTAACACCACAGGGAGCAGATAGTGATGAGCGGTATACCAAGAACTGTGCACCAGTATCTACTCTAACTACTCAAAGCACGCTTGTTCTCACAGTGCGCTGACAGATCACACCAAAAGAATGAATTTCATGTTCAAATTATTTTCCCATCACAGCTGTTTGTACACTAGAAGGCTGGCAGTGTGGGGAGATGGATGTTATCAATATCAAACAGCTGGGACACTGTTTCTCTATTTCTCAGATGTCTGTGTATGTTGTGTCATGAACCACATGTGTTGAGAACCACCAATTAGAGCTCTAGAATTACAAAATAATATATCAATAAAATATCAAATACATTAGCATTGATTGATTGAGTTAAATAGCTCATCATATGAGGGTATAAATTAAAAGACAACAATGCTGGTAAGTAACATTACACAGTTCTTTGTCTACTAGTTTATTATTAAACAACACATTTTCAGACCACAAATTGAAAAATAACAACAAATGTCTTAAAGCTTTTGTAAATATCTGATATAAGATGTGAAAAAAAGCACTAAAAAGAGACAAGAAGAGTGAAACAGGTCTTACCCATTTGGCAATCAGTCATTTATATCCAAGAAAAAGCAATAATTCAGCAACACCAACACAGTTACATACAGCCAGGTGGAGATATCAAGTTATGCGGACTGCCTAAGCACATAGTGCAGCAACACTTGAATGAAGCAGATGTTGTTTTTTAACCCCACCTCTTCCCCATCCATCACCATGTCAAGCTTACATCAGCATAAAGACAGAGAGAATGAGAAGAAGAACTTCCTTCAGAATAAACTCCCTACTGAATGGTTTAGTTCACGAAGTTAAGCAATAAGATGGTCCGTTTTAAATTTGTTTTCGAGGTGCGTGGGACTTCCACAACATAAACAAAACTCATTTGTTATGTGGAGCCTTGACAATGAGATTAGAACAAATCTCAAACTGTCGGTCAAGCAGGGACTAAACAGCAATAACACAGCCTTGTAATTTGGTTTTGAGGCTTCAATGTGACGTAAGATTTCTTGCGTCGCCGGCCCGTAGTACATCCATCATTGTTGAGTGATGTACACTCTGAGCTTGTGAGCAAGTGTTTTGAAATTTGGTTGGACAAGGAACCCGTCAAACCAAATTGCAAAATACTGTTCAGGCCAGGAAGCGAGTTTTGAAAGTTAGGAATCTCATCACATGGTGAGGTAAGCATTGAACCCCTGACACTCATCAACACTGCTGCTGATCCTGACAGGAATATTTGGTGCTATTGGTAAAAATAAGAATCATTTCCACTTTATTTTGTTTAAACTGCAAATTAGATGCTTTTATTTTGAAAATGAGCTCATCTTCCCTCTTGTCTTGTCATGGTGTACTGAGGCAGGTAGGACTCTGAACATCTGACTGTAAACTTCAGGTGCTCATTGAAACTGATGTGAAACATCTGTTTAATGACTAAGATTTAAAGACACCCTAAATGTTTCTAGTCTTTCAATATTTACAACACTTTAGGTGACTTACAATAGGAACATTTTCATAACAGAGAAGGATTTAGAAAGACAGCAGCAGATGCTTTGTAAAGCCATCATAATCACACCTGGAAAAAGGACTTTAAGAGTTTCTCTGGTTGATCTGGCAAATGCATCGGCTGTGTGGGTAAAAACAAAGACGATTTCCTACTTCAGTAAGAAAATATGACTGGGTCTCACATTTGAACAAACAGCTCCTCTGCTTGCACCACGGATGAGTTTTAGACGTGACAGTTAATGCCAAAAACGATAATGTAGTGCCATCTGGTGGTAACAAAGGAGTCTCACAGGTATTGTTATTTGTAGTAGTGATCAGGGTATGAACCGTGGTTTATTTTCCATTCGTTAATTAAATTTGAATCATTTACAAATCACAAATGATTTTGAACTGAAGCTAAACTAAACTACAAATATGTGTGGATGTTTGTGCAGGTCTGTGTGTGTGTTTGTGTGCATATGCATGATTGCAAATCCACAAGCAAACAAAAGAGGAAGTTTTAAATAAAGCTGAATGTTAGTCCTACTGCATCTCCCCTGTTTCAGAACAATTCAAGACCATTTCACAGCCCTTATTTATTATAACATTGTTTATTTAACAGTCTTTTCCACCCTATCCATAACATGTACACTTTACTTCACACTGTAATGTGCACTACTTGCAAAAGTTCTGTTGTTAAGCGGAGGAAAAACAAACAACTCTGTAAAGAGAGATCTGTGCAAAAGTGAAGGAAGGGACTGAGAAAAAAGAGGCAGCAAAGGGAGGGGAGTGAGGGAGGTGTGTAACAATTTCCTGTAGTTGCATGCTGATCAGCGTCTCTGAACCTTCCTCTCTGAGGCTGCTTCTGTCAGAGTGAAGAGCACAGACGAAGCTGAGCGGAACAGGATGCAGGCTATCAAATGTGTGGTCGTGGGAGATGGGTACGGCATTATTTCACTTTACCTACATTGTTATATCTTATAAGCTGTTTTCGAGTATTACATTGAAAGACGTTAACCCAGGTGATTTATGATGGGGACATGTGGCCCAAGGTTCAGGATTTTGGGTTATTTGATGGACATGTCAAAGATTTTCACACAGCATGCCTGAAAGGCCTTGAGTAACAGTTTTATCAACTTCCGCAGTGCTGTGGCTGTGGCTTATGGTGTTTAGCTCAAAAGCTAAAGGCTACTGAACGCTTAAACTTGTTGAAGAACACAGTCTGTCCAGTGTTATGTGCAAATCCTCAGGCGTGTGTTTGACAGTGCTGGATGGTGCAGGCCACAACATGCAGGGAAATGCTGTAATGCTGCAAACTCAGAGCACAGGCTCCGTACTGTAAATTCAAGACATGTCAGAAAGAGTGGCTCCTAAGAAAAGAACAGGAAGACATATAAAAGCTCTATTTAGTTTAAGTTGGACACTATTACATTTTTTAGTATTAGGAAAACCTGGTCAAATTGTTTGGTCTAAAGGCTTATAAGTTCTCTCTCAGAACAAGTTTGGACAATGTGTTGTCAAAAACTTCTACACACTTATCCTTGAAGGTGGGGCAAAAGGGGCCGGCTGTCATGATGGGGGAAATTGTAAAGCGGAGTTGTTGCAGTCGCTGCTGCAGGAAGTCAGTCAACAGAAAATCAAACATTTACTGGTAGCACACTGCTACTGTGGCTCCGTTTCTTTGAGTGTTTTCAGCTTCCTGGTGTGTGTTGAATTTAACACTTTAACACACAATTGTAGAGGAGGAGAAGTGGAAAGACTGAATTCTGTAAATATTTGAAAAGTGAGACATTTCGAGGCAAAGGACAGAGTAGAGTGACTGTGACACTGTCCTGTCCTGATCTTGACATTTTAACCTGAGCTATGATCTTAAACTAACCCTAACCAAGTATTTGTTGTGCCTAAACCTAACCAAACCTTAACCATTACACTGTAAAGTGTCCTCGCCATCTCCACTCATTTTAACAAGGGGGCGGAGGCAGAGGGACGGCAGGTTTGATCACAGCGGTAGATGTATGAAGCGATTTCCTCCCAACAGTGGGAAAATCAAAAAGAAGGAAGCAAGCATTGTGGGTAAAAGCAGAGTGATGGAGCAGGTGATGATACGTCCATGCTGATAATGTTGGTACCTGAATACCAGCAACAGAGCACAGTTTACCTACTACTGTGGAAAATGTGTGGGTTTTTGATTTGGTTCACAAGTTGTACCAACATCGGTGTAATTATGTGATGTGACACACTCCTGTACAGTAGGTGGTGGTGGTTTGCATCTTCAAGTTGTTTGTAATACGTGGGTGTGGGGGGGAGGTGCTGTACCACATTATGGTGTAATCACAGCCTTGGACCTTAGCAGCAGCAGCAGCAGCCTCTTTTAAAAGTCTTCAGGAATGGCAGTGATGCGAAAAACCTTAAGATCAAAAAAGGGTTATATGTGGGGACATGCTGACGACGGTACATCAACAAAAACTATGAGAAAATGTGTCAACAAAGTGCCACAACAAAGGTGTTTGTAGTTTGAGCCACTTGAATGATGAGCTCCACTTCTGTTTAATCACAGCGTCAGTCATGGCTGCTGTCCAGAATGCCAACCATTTTAACACGGAGGCAGCACTGGTGGCAGCAAAGAACACGAACAGTGGGGGAAGTCATTTGAGGAATGTGAAGAGAAGAATTTGCAGACAGCTTGGAGCTCTGCCTGGTTTTACACCTGTGAACACCTGGCCAATCTCTGCAGAGAAAAATTGAAAAATAGCAAAAACTGAAACAGCTGAAGGGTGGTGGTGGTGGTGCGAATCATTTCTGCCACGATCTTTAAATGTTTTGATCAGCTCTGTCGGGATGTGACAGCATGCTAGCATCTTTCGCTGTATGTAGCAGCAGTTTGAGTTTGAACTTTTTACAGGAAACGCAGCAGTTACATTGACTACCTGATATGTGAGCGTGTGCTTGTTTGTCTGTGTGATTAAACTGAAACAGAGAGAGAGAAGAGGAAGTTTGTGTCAGGTTACAGGCAAGTTATCCATCTATCAGTGATTGATTGCTGCCGGTTCATGACCCCATCATAGTGTTGGCCTGTTGGATGGATGGATGGATGGATGGACGGCCTGTTTCAATGATAGTTTAGTTCAATGCAAATTTGAAAAGAAAATACACAGTTCTCCATCTTAGTATGCAATTTAACAGCATTAAATACACACTTTAAAACCTCTTAACAACTTAACTTCTTCTTCTTAACTTCTCAACAAAAGTTATGTTTACATTCAGTGTTTCTTACCGAACTAACGAAATGTGTGTTTTGTTGATTGTTGACAACAAATGTGTTTAGAGCATTTCCTTCCTCATAACTGCAAATTAATTTAAAATCCAGCATTGTTTACATGTTTGTTTACTAGGGTGTGTTCTTCTTCCTCCCTGCCTTTTCTGACACATTGCAGCACATCCTGGCATTTTACCACCACATGTTGATCAATGCGACAGTGATACACCATCGATAGGACTGTGTAACCTCACACTATCCTGCCAAACGCTGTCAAAACTTACAGCATTTGAAATGCTCAAAAGTACCAAAGATAGCAAGCTGAACGTTTTCATTGGATGGAATGATGTATTTCACTCAGTGTAAATATCATAGAGATTCAATAACTTAGAAAAAGCTGATATAGAAAATATATCTGCTGCTCTCAGACAAAGTAGAATAACACTACTGTAACAGCCATGAAGGCCCAGAGTATAAACTGCTCCACAAATGGTGAATTTATTAGCTGGCAGCTAGCTCAGAGAGCTTTACTTTGCTTTTGCTACCCAGATAACTAACGAAGCTAGGTGCTACTACAAGTTGAAGATTGATTGAAGAGGGTGGATGTCATAATATTTTTGGTTGAAAATCGTTTGTTCAAGTCTTTTTAGGCAAAAGTCATATTTTGTTTTACATGAAAACAATATTGGATTTTTAATAAGAATAAAAAGGTCATTTAATTTTTGCATTTTTTGGTGAAATGCTGAAATAGGTTCACAATATGACCTGATGGGGATGTGATCTCAAAGGATTGAAATGTATTTTTCATTTCATCCCGACATTAAAGAGAAAATTGTTAAAACTAAAGGTATGATACATAAAACACAGTAGTAATTCAACAATAATACAACCATGAATAATTAAAGTCGGCCAAATTGCCCCTTAGAGAGACATTAAAGCTTTCCTTTACTCTACTCTGTGTCCTCTTATATCTTCAGCCTTGGAAACAAACTACCGAGTAGCTTATCAACACTTTTAGTTCAATGTAGTTAAAGTCATGTAAGTGTTTACAGTGGCTTGTCTTTTTTGGACTGAACCAAGTAGAGGGAGACAGGGGTGTCCAAACCAAAGATGGAGGAAATAGATAGAGGCTGTGTCGCTGTGATGGTTTACGAGATTCCAGCCAAAAGGCCAACATGAACAAACACAGAGATGAGGATAAAGAGATAAAGATTTGACAGTGGAGGAAATAAAAGTGAGGGAGAGAAAAAGAGAATGAGGCTGAGGAGCAGAGAGACAGGAACAGAGACGGAGTGAGAACGACTCTCCTTTAAACAGTTTGCCAAGCTGGAGCCAGATAATGTAGGCTGGTGCCAGCAGGGGACAGAAGAGATGATGGAAAACCAGATTAAGAACAAAGAGACAGAACAACTTCAGAGGCTGAAAGCCTTTTTTTTTTTTTTTTTTTCTCCTTTTTGACTTTGTAGCTCAGTTTGGCTGGTTCCTGTTTTCAGCACTTAAAATGAGGCTTCTGAAACAGATCAGTTCCTATTTGACTCAGACACAACCACAGAACACACACATGTCTGCACTTCTCTTCTGAGAGCCTTTATCACAGTTACACTCCTAACCCCAGCCGTTACATTTCAGCTAAAACTTATTCTAACCGTAATCTGAATCCCTCAAACAGCCCCTTGGACCGAAGTGACGGCATCACCGCATGCTATCAAACCCCACACTGGTCCTCACAGAGACGGAAGCACTCCGTGAAGCACACAGCTGCTCACACCGCTGTTGAGTCATCTAGTTCCTGCTCGCCATCTTAAAAATGCCGACTTATATGATGAGAGTGTTTTGTTAGGCCCTTAATCAGCTTGTGGTGATTTTAGCATCATAAAATCTTTGTCACATTTCAGTTTGAAAGCTTCTGTTTAAAGTGTCCGTGCACCCAAATACCAGAAAGATGTATTTTCGCTGCTGTTAGGTTTATTAGTCCAAATCAAAATGTTATTTTTTGTGCTCAAACTCTCCATCCCCCACATTACAGCCACTCTGAAGTTCAGCTGTGAGAAATAGATCAACACTTTCATGAAATCAACATTAATGACGCCCACATGACTGTAATTTCTACAGGTGCTGTATAGAAAGCAAAGCACTCGATTGTGTTATTTCTTTTTTTTAATAAATAACGTGGACCCTTCTATTTTCAGATCATTGCGGTAATGTTTGAGGACAATGTGTAGCTCATAACTTTTACACAGATAGATAAAAAATAGATCAGTAGATGTATACTGTAGAGCAATCTGGAGTGACCTTGGACACCAAATCAGCCACATAACATTCCTCTTTTGTTGTTTAGTTTAAAATAATTATATTCGACAAACTGTGTTTGATTGGGAGCTGTTTTCTAAGTAAGTTTCAATGTTGCACCGCAAAGAAAATCTAATGCCTTGTCACGGCAGCAGAAGTTTTCAGCATCAGATATCTTATTTGCAATAATTGTGGACGTCAAATTTAAGCTCTCAATGAGTAAATCGCCCCCCTCTTTTCACCACTACTGTAGTTCCAAACGATGCGTGCTTGAGCTGCACTAATCCACTCAGGCTGTTACTCCTACATCCCCTTTACAGCTGAAGCCTTTTCTGATCTGATGAGATATAACCTGATCTTTCTAAAAAGAGCTTAAGCGGTGGAAAACCCCTCTGCCTCGTGGCTCGACGTGCACCGATGATGCCTGAATCATGCATCGGTTCATTCCACCTTTCTCCGGCTAGTAGACATGTGTGCTGTAGACTTGAAGGTGCCCGAAAGCTTAGTTTCAAGTCTTCGGTGTTTGTTACAAAATATCTCTACTCAAGGTCAACGTACTAGTCTTTTTCAGAGCTTTTCAATTCCATCTCACTGTCCTCTTCATTGGATGGAGTTTCATCATGCAAACTACCGAAGACAATCAAGACAGACAAGAAGAAAAAAGCATTCTTCTACTGGGCCACAGGTTATAGTTCAGCTTCATATATGACCACTAGTTATCATGTGACCAGAGCTCTATACTTCAGAAACCATCCGCTGATGAGATAACAACTCTAGAGAAATATTAAATAGACCTTGACCTAAGATGTTTTTCTTCAAACCACTGTTCCCAAGGTCAAAAACTTTCATGTTGCAAGTGCAGGACGGCTTTGATCTGGTTTCATCAGATCTGACTGACAGCCGGGTCTCCTGGCAACAAGCAGCCCATGAAGTGTCATCGTGATTGAGAGCACAAGTTTTCAGCACCGTTAAAGGCCAGTGGTAGTGATCTAGTAATCGTGATTGTGGATGATGAGCGGATGATTTCATGCTTTCATGCTTACAACGATTATGTGAACAAAAGAGTGAGTTTCACCTGTAATTGTAAGACCATACGGGTACAAAGAAACCGTTAATACATTACTACTACATACAGAAGACTATCTTCCTCCTAGACGACCCCCCAGGTCGAACATTTGAGCCCCGAGCTGCAGATTGCCTGTTTTCTTGAGAGGCTCTTTCCCTGCTTTGTAACTTTGTAAAGCAACGCGGCTGAAACAACTTCTCACCGCTCAGATTAACCAGGATGCTACCTGCTCTGTGTATCAGCGCCTTCGTGTTGACAGGGCACGAGTTCTGGTGTTTTTGTTGAAATGCTGACAGCAAAGCTGTGGAGCAAAATAAGAACGAGGGCTAGTCGATGCTTGTTTGATCCACTCCAGCATGCAGCCTGGCGGTTTCATCACCCAGGATGTGGAGAAAAGCTGCTCTCTGCGCCCCTGTACCGAACATGTTGGGTCTAATGAGGTCGTCTCAATAGCAAAATGTCATATTAAAACTAATGCTGTATGAAATAAACGTGTTTTTGTATTCGCCAACTCCCTCATCTGTCCTCATCTTCCTCCTCTGCTTTTCTACAGCTACTGTGTCCTAATTGCTAATGCATGTCCCGCATCATTTGCTGTATGCTGTATACTCACTTCTGTATGACGAAGTACGCTGATTTCTTCTATACCAACTTCAAATAAGTCTTCCCTACATCTATAAATGTATTGTGAGTGCTATATAATGTTGTGAGTGTGTATTATGGAATCGGAACGATTCATCTCCTGCCTACGTTCAGTCCATCTCTCACTATCTCCTGCTTTTATAGCCTGAAACATTGTTTTTTTTTTTGTCTTTTCATAATGGCTCACTGTATGTGTTTTTACTTGTTTGATTTAGCGCTGTGGGAAAGACATGTCTTCTCATCAGCTATACCACCAATGCCTTCCCCGGGGAGTACATTCCTACTGTGTGAGTATGACCTGCTCAGAAACATGCTCTCTCTCTCTCTCTCTCTCTGTGTCTCTCTCTCTCTCTCTCTCTCTCTCTGTCTCTGACTACAAGAAAACCTGCACTATGCACATGTATATGAACAATAACGAATTGTAACATGCAAATATGGCTTACAGAGAGACACAGAGAAAAAAAGATGCATAAGATAAGTGAGACTTAGCAGTACATATATCTGATGGTGATAACATTGACAGGTTTGGGCTGGCAGCAGGAAAAAACACGTCTGCCTGAAAGCTTTCTTGGGGAAAAAAAAATAGAGAAGAAAATGATAAAAATGTTTCTCTGCTTGTGAATAATGTTGCAGCCTCTGTGAGCAAGCCACTAAGCTCAAGTTTAATCTGCTAGCCAACATATTAGTAATAGAGATAACGAACTTTAGCAATAAAGTACCTTTCAAAACAAAGTTACAAGGTCTTTTACGCAGGAAACATTAAAACATTTCAACGATCAGGCAATAAAAGGCCAAACTTTAACAGCCATGATACAATAATATAGCGTAAAAGTGAATTAAACAGTCAAGATATCTTAGGAACAGGAAAATAGAACTTGTTGACATTAATAAAAGGCGTTTTGAGAATTCAGACATCCTCGTTAACACAGTTAACCAGGATTTGCCCATGAACTGCTTTAAAAGTAGAATTTTAAAAATCTGAAAACTCAACTCTAAACCTGACTGCAAGCATGGTGACGAAATATTGCCTCTTTGAATCTGTTAAAAGCCTTTAGCAGGTCTTTCTTTCCTTTTTTGAATAACTGATGGCGTGAGGTGACTGTGACTGTTAGCAAATACGTGACAGGGAAGCAGGATGTTGCTACAACAGAGCAGAGAGTGTGTCCATCGAAATTGCGCGAGGGGAAGCTGAAATGATCAATAAGATGACACAGGATATATAAGCTGTACCGCTGACTTTTTTTAATGTGTGGCAGCAAGTGTACACACAGGTCCAAAGGCTGAGTGAGGGCCAGTAACACACTGTAGTGCTCCAAGGTGACCACACGGGGGCAGTGTTGTTTTTATATTCTGTTCCAGTGGTTAAGTTTGATATTATCTAAATGATTTAATATCTTTTAATTATTGTAATAATGATATTTCTTATTTTTAACTAGTAACTGTAGTTTTCACACAAATGTAGTGACGTAAAAAGTGCAATAATTTCCCTCTCTGGAGTGGAACAGCACAAAAATAATTACACAGATTAATAAAGTACCAAACTGCAGATGTACTGGTTACTTCCTTAAACACACAGATGTTTTAAATAAAACGATCTGAGAGAATATGCTTTTGTTTATGGCAAACAAACACAGCAAGAGATACAATTCATGTTATCATTACAGTCTAAGAATTTGTCTGGAGCTAATTAACCGCTCAAGAAATAGTACATTTTGGCTTAATTAGTTTGGCTACTTACTGAACTAAGCAACATGTTTTTCTCTGATTTCAAAGCACTTATGATATTCTTATTATTACTACAACTTCTTTACTGGTCATCACAAACTTCCCTCAGTATACCGTAATTAACTTCCCTCCATCTTTCCTTCCATTATTAATGTCTTACAAATGAAACGACTGATTGCTTCCCACAGATTTGACAACTACTCAGCTAATGTGATGGTGGACAGCAAGCCAGTCAACCTGGGCCTCTGGGATACAGCTGGACAGGAGGACTACGACAGGCTCCGCCCACTGTCCTACCCACAGACGGTATACCTTCACACACACACACACACACACACACACACACACACACACACACACACACACAGACAGTTAATTCCAAATCCACTTTATCTCCCACTATGAAACCCTGTAGGGTTGAGATTGCAACTGTCAGATCCACGTACAACTCTGCAGCCTGACTGAGCCGCATCTCGTTAGACTAAAAGGCAGAAGAGAAAGGCAATCTTACTGTGTGAAATCCACCTCACTAAAATCTGAGAAACAAATGTTGTCTAATATGTAGTCAGTTTAGAAGATGGTAGTATATACCAGTACATACCAATTACCATATGAAAACGACCTCCAGACATATTTCAGACTATCAACACAATACAAAACAAACATGTATAGATACACTATACATGGATACAGATATACAGGACTGCTACACAAACCCATCCTATACATTTGGCTACATATTTTCTTTCACATCACACCTCATGTCCCCTTTTGTAATCTACCCAGGTAAGAATCTTTTTTTGCATTCCTGATCCATCCCTGGCAAAATCCTGCCAATATGTCCGTACATTCAGCATTCCTTGTGTCTAAGAGGGACACCTAATCATGTGGAGGGTGGTCATTAGCGTCCACCTGGATGAGGAGATGAATTCCTCTCTGTGGGATTGAGGATCCTCTATGGACTCTTGTGTGTGGCTGGCTTTACTGAGAAAAACTCATTCCAAAGATGCGCCCTTTCACAATATACACAGGTCATGGAATTGAAAGGCATAAACAGCCGTAGTTGTAGTTTTTTAAAATGTAGATGTAGCAGAATATAACAAAATACAACCAAATTTTCAATACTTTTGTGTTTGATGTTGATGTAAGTAATATTCTTAACCTTAACCATAACAATCTGACAAAAATAGTATGACATGGTCCTCTTACTTGATATTTCTGGAGCTTTTATCCACATCCTGTGGTCTTCATCAGCAGACTGCGTTTGCTTACTTTGGTTTAACTGTTATTCTGCGACCAAAGCGATAGGTTGTCATGTGAGGACAGAGACAACCACATGCAATGTGCCTGAAAGCTCTGAAAAACCCAAGTAAGTGGATGCTATAAGACTGTTTTCTCAAATCACCCATCAACAACAACATATCACTTACAGCAGCTCAAGCCTCTCCACAGTGGCGTATGTAACAAAACCCTTATCAGGAAAATAAGTCCAGCAGCTATCAAATCAACATCTAATCCACCTCCTCTCATCTCATTGTATCTCCATTAGGATGTTTTCCTGATCTGTTTCTCCCTGGTGAGCCCGGCGTCCTACGAGAACGTCAGAGCAAAGGTGAGTCCTGCATCTGTGGTCCATTATTATTTGGAACTTTTCATATCGTCACCTAAATATGCAAACACGCATGTTATAGTTAGTTAGTTTGGACGACCTGATCTAAATGTCACACAAAACATCAAATGGTCACTATTTGAATTTCCCCCGTGCCACTGTCTGCAGAACCACAGGCAGTCATTCCACTCATTTCAGAGTTCACTTAGGAAATCAATTTGCAGACTCCTGTGATGAATCATTCGAAGCAGTTAACACTAAGTTGTCTCGCTTCCTTGTTCTAAATTTTCACTGAATGAAATGAAAGTGCATCTGAAAGCTGGATTTTTAAATATCTGGCTATTAAAGATGCATGTACACCCAGTGACCAAAGCTTGCTTGTAATGGAGTATTTTGACACTGCCGTCATCGTACGACGTACCTTTCTTTTAAAAACAGACGCACATTGCAGACACTGGTTTAATGACAGTGATGAGGATCCATGAACCAGTTGGTCCTTACACAATAAAAAGAACACCATAATGTAAAGCATTGTGCAATAAAAAACCTTCCTTTACAGCTCTCTCATCTCTAGTGCTCTTTCCATTGTAGTACTTTCATATAATTCTCCATTTCATGCGCCATACAGGTGCAAGGTCGAGTACCGCAACAAAAGCAGCGCCTATGACCTTTCTCAAAACCACTTACTGCTCTTCATCCTTTAAATATCCTATAAGAACGTCAAAACTATACAGCAAAGTAACATCATTTTCAGTTTAGTATGATAATAATGTTCATTTTCATATTGATTCACCTCTTCGTTTTGAATCTCATGAGCCATAGATAGAGCCATAGTCGCCATAGTAACAGGGGACTGGAGTGGAGCCACAGAAGTGGTTCCTGCTAGATTAGTTGGTATGAGGGGTAATTAGAAAGGAAGGCCGGTGAATCGTATGAGGTGAAATTCAGTTGCAGGAAGAAGGCTTAAGTTGTAATTCTAAATCCAGAAAGCAAAGCTGTACTTGACCTTAAGCACAAATAATTACCACATTCCCTGTATGTGTTAAATAATGAAACTTAAATGTAATTTGCACATGCATGATCGTGACAGGTGCAAGGGGGCTGAGTGTTTGCACTTGAGACTGTTTGCACTAAGCCTACAGTCATTATTTGGTCATTAATGAGCACTACTGTAGCTCTCTCTTTACATTCCTCCCTGCATCAGTCTCAGAAAGCTCTTTTGTCTGTGCCTCGACGTTCACAACTAGCTAATCAAACCTGAGCAGCTAAATGTTGAGCAAATCAAAGGTTAATGACACGGTGGATTAGAGTTTGACCAGTGTCCATCCATCACCAATCAGATTTACTCACTCTGTGCTGCATTACCAGACTCTTGATAAACTGGAGAGGAGGGTCAGGAGGATCTTTCATCTCATAAATGTGACGTTGTTGCACTAAAAAAAAGAATAAAGCAGATGCTGAATTACACAAACACTCCAGTTTGGCTTTTAATCAGTGGCTACTACATATGAGTTTACTGTAATGTGTCTGTATAGGCTACTTCAGAGGTGTATGCTGGTGGTTTAAGTTAAGTTTAAGTTCTTTGACATAAGTCCAAGTCAACCGAAACAAGTCAACTAAGTCCAAGTCAAATCTTATATAATTCAAGACAAGTTGCATTCAATTTTTAAGTTAATTGACGGGCCCAGGCCTAAAAATCAGTGAGGATGAATCCAAGATAAGTCTAATAATTGTTAATAATATGATACAGCCAAGCCTGTATAAATGCATGTGTATTATTCCGGGACATGAGCGGGTCAAAACTTGAAACTTGAGAGCCAAACTATTCGTTTTGCTTTCAAATCTCAAGTTAGTAAGTGAAGTTAAAAAACGTCCACCAGAGGATCTCCCAGTTGGCTGTGACCAAGAGAACATGGGTTGGTTCCATTCAAATTTATTGTAGTGAGACTTCAGCTGGTGAGCGACAAGGAGACTCAAGGGAATTCATGAATTTGTGTTATACAGTTTAAAAATTTAAGCTATACACAGTAAGACGTTTAAAAGAATTGGCTCAAAGGAGCAGCGGTACGATTCATCAGATAATACCCATAATCCCCACATGTCAACCGGCCGGCCTGCGAGCAGACTACTCCACTGAGCAGGTTGGATTTGTCAAAAGCTTCAACTATCACCAGCCTGTGGGCTCCAGCAGAATCTACTTAATTCTTTTAGCAGATAGCATCTCTCATTTCCTCACTGGGGAAATAGATGGAGAGAGGATAGTGGAAGTGGCAAAGAGCAGAATGAGAGAGTAAGTGGAAGAAGTTAAAGAGAGACAGGGAGACATGGGGTGAGGAGCAAAGATCAGGGAGAGTGTGAATGGACAGAGGGGAGAATAGAGGGAGTGTGAGTTAAAGCAATCATTTTGAGAGAAACGATGACAGGTCGGGTCTGAAAATGAAAACCTCACTCACGCTATGAAATGATTTGCAAGTTGGTGTTGAAGCTTTGATTTGCTGGAGCAAAAAAAGATATGGAACCTACACCTAATCACAGCCATATATTCTTCTCATTTCCCATAAACTACCTACAGCATGTTATTTGCATTTCAAGCCTCATTTCGTGGCACTTTGGGGAACCAGGCTCATTCCTTCATCCATCCACCATTCCTCTCTCATCTCCCTTCAACCCCCCTGGTTTTCTTCATCTTCGACACGAAAAATTAACTCTCTGTCTTTCTTTTCTTCCCCTTTCTCCCTTCTCCGTTGGTTTGCCTTAAACCTTGTCCTCTGCCAGTGGTACCCGGAGGTTCGTCACCACTGCCCCTCCACGCCCATCATCCTGGTGGGCACCAAGCTGGATCTGAGGGATGAGAAGGACACCATTGAGAAGCTGAAGGAAAAGAAGCTGGCGCCCATCACCTACCCGCAGGGCCTGGCTCTGGCTAAGGAGATAGGTGAGGAATGCTCTCAGATCACTGCACTTATGGTTCTTCTCCACAATGAATTGCATTTTGGGGGGCCTGAACATGCATGAAAACTCATGAAAGTTTGCAGAAAAATCACTCGTGGTGAAAAATTACGTATTTCATAGGTTTCGTAAATGGGTGTGGCAAAATGGCTCTATAGCGCCACCAAAACTCAGCCCCGGAACTGCGTTTTATGTACATGTACGAAATTCGGAGGGTTGATATGTCTCTTCAAGGCGAACAAAAAAGTCGCTTGGAGCGATGACCTCAACCCAACAGGAAGTCGGCCATATTGGATATTTCACACTTTTTTGGCGATTTACAGGGGACGTAAATGAACAAACTAGTTGAGTTCACGGACAAAGAAAGCATGAATCGTTGGAAAGATCACGGCCACCATCATCCTCTCTAACAGATGACTATGTAATGTCATAAAACAGCGTCATGACATCAGCTCTGAAAGACAAACCTTTAACCTTTTTGACCAACGTGCACTAATGGATTAGTAAGTGTGGTTTAGGCTAATTTAGCGCTGGCATGTAGTTTTTTTTTTTGTTGCACTAATCAATAATTGTACATTACCAATAGTTTAAATGACCACAAGTTATATGAAGGGGTTTGTTCTTTGTGACAAACCCACAGACAATTAAAACCTCACTAATCTGCAGTTTCCCTTATCTCACTCAGTATGTACCATTTTTCAGCTTTATTGACTTTCATTAATCTCGCTTCAGCAGGCAGCTGTTTTTCGAATTAAGTCTTTAAAAATGCTCTGATGAACTCAGGTATGCCCTCGACCAAATGGCAAATAAAATAGCTTGCGAACAAAGCATTAAGCAGCTCAACGGCCAGATATGTTTTCTCAGTGGCTGGTACAGAACAAACAGTGTTACAAGCAGAATAAATGTTGGACTTACATTATAGTCAGGTGGACAGAAACAGGACTTCAAATGAATGCTAATGTTGCAGCTTTAGCATAGTTGCCAAAGAGTTGCAATCCACGACGATTATATCATGACAATATAACAGGGTGATTCTCTTTGCAGCCACACATATGTCTCAAATCTAGCATGGAGATTTCATGAAATCAGAATCCATCAAATTAAGATCTTATTCCCCAAACTTCATGCTTGCCTCCAGTGTTGGAGCGGCTGATAATGGCGCAGTCGGACATGTCATGGTTTCGCTGATTTTCTGGTGGAATTATTGAATTACAGGGGCAGCAGTGTTAAAGATGGGCCTAGAGCCAGTTACACCCCGGCTGGCACATTATGATGTTTCAGTGGCAACTACTGTATTTCAACATGCAGGCTGTATTGCGTTTCCTGTAAATTGTCTTTGCAAATGTGCAAAGTTGGAATATAATGTTTTTTTTTTACCTCTTCTCATGAAATGATTGCGACAATATGATTTATGTTAAGTGTTTATCTTCTCAAACATATCACAGTGAAACTTAAACCACAATTAACCTTTGCAAACTGTGTATTCAGGCTTTAACAAAATTGGGGGTATTGAACAATTATTCCAACTTTATGGGCAACAGTGTATATATAATGCTTATGGACAGCTATGTCAGCCTTGGTGTGTGTGGCTCTGTATTTAGTTTTATTGAGTTTTATTGTGTGCGGTTCTGGGTGTCATTGTTTGTACGTATAGATGCAGTGAAGTACCTGGAGTGCTCGGCTTTGACCCAGCGTGGTCTGAAAACTGTGTTTGATGAGGCCATCCGCGCTGTGCTCTGCCCCCAACCCACCAAGGTCAAGAAGAAGGGCTGCTCACTGCTGTAAATGGTGAGACTGAGGTGAACACATAGGGAGAGGAGGAGTGGACTTTTGAGGAATCCTGATGACATACTGTTTAGCAAGAGTTGGCTCATCACTAAAAGGTGATTTCTCTTTACCAAACACACAGTTTTACAACTGCTGAAAGCTAAATAGAACCAGAAAGGGCAGACAGAGACAGCAAAAAGAAAGACTGTAAGATTTAGGAATAGATGGAGTGCGCTCTGATAAAACAAAGACAATAAAGGCAGATTATTCTAAAAAGCTTTCACAAATGTCTCAGTTGATACGTGAAATAAATGTTCCTATCACAGCACTTGGGTAATTACTTCCAAGCCTTCAGGTTTCCAATTTGCCAGGAAGAGGACAGACCCATAAAGCAGTCAGCTAGAAAATACAGCAATAATTTCACAGAGTTTTTTTCTCTCTGCAGGAGATACATCAGCAGCTGAAAAAGTCTAAAGAAAAGGGAGCTAATTTTGAACTCTTGCCTATTGCAAAATTACCATAATAATTGCAGAACTGATCGCGTCCTGCTGGCATTTCAATATGCCATAATATGGAGAGAAGTTAAAGAGAGACAAATTGTTTTTACACAATTGCTTGTGGAATAATGAGTCACTTCATTGCTGAGAGAGCTTCCTTTTTGTTCTTAGTGTTGAAGCAGAAATGAACCTCCTTGGACATCCTATATGTGCTGTGCGAATGCCGATGTGACTGATTAATGTGGCCATCTTTGCTTTAGACTCTTGCAGGACCAGAAAGAAGAGAGAAAGACTGCTGATCCCGGGTTAAAAGAAGACAAATTGAAAGTTCTGTTGAATGTTTCGAATAGAAAACTATAACTGGATTTCCACTAATTTAAAAAAGTAATGCTTTTGCATTTCTAATAAAACGGTAGCAAACCTTTCTGTACAGCATACTCTGAGACTGATTTTTAAAGTGCATTATAGACGCTGCACCAGGAGGGATTTTCTTTGTAAAATACATCAATTTATCAGAACATACTGTATCTGTCCCGGTTCACACACTATAGATTCACTTTAAATGTAAGAACAGGAGCGGCATGCTTGTTTTATCCAATAAACCAAAAGTTCTACGCAACAGCCTGCATCTCTCTGCTCTTTTGGGGCCAACAATATATAGAGGTGTCTTGTGTAGCTTCAAATAATGATATTTACTTCTAAATGTAAGCATAGTGTTGCAATTAGATTAGTTCAAAATGTGTTCTGACTGTTGTTTTGTGAGCGAAGAACAATGTTAAATCATAGCGATCAGGAATGTGTTTTTTTGTATCGGCACGGAGCTGAACAATGTTGTATTTGAATAAAAAGTTAGCAATAAATGTATTATTTGTTGTGGTATTAAAATAAAAAACTCATTTGATCAAGTGAAGTCTCTCCAGAAAATATGTTTATTTGTGTATTCTGTACATTTCTTCAGAGTTGACTTGGGTAAAACACCTGGCTTTCTAGTTGCTACACAGTCCCAACAGCTTCCTGCACGCAGCTTCACACATGCAGAAATCATCTACATGAACCCAGCAGTGAAATTGATGAGCACAGTGTGGAAGGTAACACTGATGTATCTGACTGCACTTCTGCCATCTGCTGCATCATCATCTGTCTCACTTTGCTTCCCTGAAGGGGAAGACATCAGGACAGTAATATCAATCTGACTTGTTTGCTTGTGCATGTGATCAGCGGCTACCTGATTAATGGCATACATGGGGGAGAGGTTACAGTTATCTTCTCTCCAGGTGGGAGACATTGCTCATTATTTGGTTAATTGTGTGTGTCAGCGTGCGCTGGTAAGGGGACAAATAAACCTGTACTGTATAGCTCAAAGGGAATCGCATTGTAACAGATCAAGGACAAAAAAGCACAATTAAATGTAAAACTGTCCCATCCTGTTGATTATTTCTGATGATGTGAGTATACATTAGCAAACGGGTGCATGTTTCCTTATGAATCCTGAGGCATCAGAGTCATTTCTACAGGGGGCCACATGAAAAATCTGAACTGTGTTGGAGGGCCGAACCAACGATAACTTGAACTTAATTCTGCTCAATATTAATTTTCTCCCATTGTAAAAGGCAGTAAATTATATATTTTGATTAGCTGCTACTGGTAATCAGAAGTATAAGAACATTCTGTAAATATTTATGTAAATTCATGAATTGTGGAGTAGGTCGAAGAGGAAAACAATCCTATAAAAGTAATAGACACTTTAAAACAAAAACAATCATTACATCACTGTTTCATTCTATTTGTAACTTGTTCATCTTCACAAATACTGAAAAGGTGTTTTGCAGTTCAACTTCATATAAATAGCAATAAGCGCTTTTGATGTTTTCAGTTCAGTTTACTTGTTCAATGAGACTTCAGTGGACTGCTCAGGAGAAATAAGTCAAACTTTACATGGCTTTCTGAAACGTCTCTGTTCATACAACGGTAAGCGCCTTGCATTGTGGGACACAGTAGGTGAAGTAGACTGGTCCCATGCATGCTGCAGATTTTGCTTTTGTTTGCAAACTGTATAAGACAAACTACATTTTGTCCTATTCAATACAAACTGCCAGTCTAGTAGGCCATTTCCAGTACAGCCCTAGTCTTTTGTTGTGTTAAGGCTTTAGCTTCTTCTGTTACTTCTTTTTTTTTTTTGTGTTTGAGGTTTATTCTTATTCTTTTGGAGCTGTGTGTAACAAAAAGCAATTTCCCCCTGAGGATTATTAAAGGAATTCTGATTCTGATGACAGTTGGCCACCATGTTGGATTAGTGACATCACAGATGATGTCACAGTTGGTTGGAATGGTGACCTCACAGATGATGTCACATATGATGTCACCAGTTGTCATACGGAAGTTTGTATATAGACCTTGAAAAGATCAAACCCACTGAGTTGGAGTCGACCCGACTCCCTTAGATGGGATGATGCAGCGGGTGTCCCTCGACAAACAGAGGCCTCGAGTTGAGCCGCCGATTTTCTGCAGGGTGTTCCCCCCGCTGTCAGATTCAATCGGCGTGCAAGATCGGGTATAGGGGAAGCCAAGCTTGACTCGTTTCCGTAGCGCTGCCTCTGTTTGTGTGCCGCCTGCATCATTCCATCTTCGTATTTACATTTCAAGTATGAATTTTTATCTGGACTCGGGGCTTGGTTTGTGGACCGCCACTTTGAGGCCTTGAGTCCCGCTGTACAGGCGTCATCGCCATATTGTTTTCATGGCCCTCGCCATCTTGGTTTTTTAGCACCAGAATAGACAAACTGCAGCTAGTTTGTTTAAGGAAACAGGACAGGCAGCTGAATCCACACACAATGTGATCCAGAATTTCACTACTGTACTGCTGCTAGTTTGACGCCATTCATGGCCAAATATCATCTAAGGAACAGCTGAGCAGTCAGACAAAATGAAAAGAGCCTGTCAATCAGACCCAGTATCATTACCATCAACTTTCTAAGAAACCAGTGGAGCCTACAGGAAGTCACTGCAGCTTTAGATAGAGCCAGGCTAGCTGTTTCCCCCTGTTTCCAGTCTTTGTGCTAAGCTAAGCTAAGGAGCTGCTGGCACCAGCACAAGTGTAGTCCACATGAAAAATCTGAACTGTGTTGGAGGGCCGAACCAACGATAACTTGAACTTAATTCTGCTCAATATTAATTTTCTCCAATTGTAAAAGGCAGTAAATTATATATTTTGATTAGCTGCTACTGGTAATCAGAAGTATAAGAACATTCTGTAAATATTTATGTAAATTCATGAATTGTGGAGTAGGTCGAAGAGGAAAACAATCCTATAAAAGTAATAAATGAGAACAATCCAGTCTGTCTTTGTCTTGAACAAGTGCATTGAAATCTGACTGAATGTCTAAATGTTTGTCCCATTTCAGTCCCAACTTGTCCAAACTCGATTTACCTCCGTTAAGAAATCACTCCCTGTTGCCGTCCCTTTCATTGACTGCATGGCTGCCAGCTCCTCCGTGATTTTGAAGTCTGCAGTGATCCCACGTAAGAAGATGAGTAGCTGGGCAGTGTCACGTACATCGCAGCTCTCATCCAGAGCCAGGGGGAAAGTTAACCGCTCTGTACTTCAGCTGAAGCTCCAGATTTCCCGCGATGTCCTCGACCCTTCTCGTTACAGTGAACCTTCTCAAACGCGCCCTTTTTCTCTGGACATATCTGAGTCCACCAAAGTCCACTTAATAAACTCTCCGTCAGAAAATGGTTTACTTTTTCTGGCGATTTTGTGAGATATGACATAACTTGTCTTGAGTCTTCAGTCAAATGTCTGCCTCTAACTTGCTATCTTCCCCGGAGCCTTTCTGTGCTTTCTCATCTCTCAGGTTCCTGTTGATCCTGTGGATCCTGGTCCTGGCCCTGCTGATGTGGTTCTCTGGTTCCTATGGATCCTGGTCCTGGTCCTGCTGATGTGGTTCTCCATCAGCCAATGGATGTGCGTCTGTCCAAGGCTCCAGCCTGTCCGTCCTTGGGAGCTGGATCTCTCCTTCACTGTGGTGCTCCCGGAGGTTTCTCTTTTCCCACTGGGTTTTTTGAGTTTTTCCTTCCCGAAGAAGGAGGGTCATAAAGGGCAGGTGATGCCTCGGACTGATCCATCGGACTGATCCATTGGCCTCATCGACTGCTGGACTCTTTATTAGATTGTTTGTTCGCTTACACTTCTTGTTTATTTCAGTGAACTTTGTAAAGCACTGTGAGACACTCTGTTGTGATATTGGGCTATACAAAAATTTGAATTGACAGCTGCATCTCTGGGTGTGAAGCTCTGGGTCTCCTCGTGTTTGGTCACGTGGTGGCGATTCAGATTGTAATCCTTAAACACAGCGACTTGTGTACCACAAACTAAGCACACGGCTTTACCTTTGACTTCTGGGAAGAAATATTTAGCAGTCCATGTCTTTTTGAAAACGTGGCATTCGGAATCAACTTTTCTGTTTTTTAACGTGAGCCGACATTTTTAGGGGGCTAGGGATAGCTGGCTAGCATCGTCTGTCGCCGTGCAGATAGTTGCACAGTTGTATTGCATGTACAGCATAAATACTTGTTCATTTGTGTTTATGACTGACATACTGCGGGCCGGACAGGGATGCCCAAAGGGCCGTATGTGGCCCGCGGGCCCAGGTCTGTTCTAGCACTTTATTTTTGTTCAACGCAAACATCCTAAGGAGGTGGGTAGCAGGCGTACAAACCACAGAACGATGGAGGTCAAGGTTTGCACCCTGAGTCCTGTTTTGATGCATTTAACGTCATCCAGCAATGATTGGAAGGAAAGATTACAGTCAAAAAAGAAAAGTGATAGACAGTGAGGTTAAACATGGATAACCACTGGTGTAGCTTTTCCTCAGGGACTGAAGGCAGTTGGACATTTGTAAAGCATTTTGAGTTGGTTTTGTTGCATTTACTTTGCTCAATTAATCAATGTTTGTCTTGGAACTGTGGACATTTGTGTAATTATCAATGATCATCTAAACCCTAACCCTAGCTTACCTGTAGGTACACATCATGAGCACACACTGACCATGTTAATGTAATCACTGTCACTGCCAAAGGCGGGATGCAAAGGTTCTGTACAGCAGGTTTAAATGGATCAATATTGCACTACTTAAGTACATGTCATGCTTTCCATGCCTGTATACACTATAGGGTGTAATAATCAGAAAGTTTATTCAGAAAGTAGAAAGAATCTACATGACAAACCAGTATGTAGACAATGGACCTGCTCACAACCTAAAAAAGAGGATGCATTTGCTGAGAAACTATAATCACTGACACTTAAAGTGAACAAAATAATTAGAGAATTTATCATAAATGTATAATTTAAGTCTACAGACTAAGAGTCAGTTTGTGCTCAAACTGTCAACCACTTCTCATACAGTAGGTATGAATTGATTGAACTGTTTGTGCATCTGGAAAACATTTCTCTGCATTAAATCAATCTTTCTTTCCGCCCTAAAGCCTCTTCGGAAGCTTAGTGGTTTGTCAAACAGCAGTCGGTAAAAAGGTTTTTGGGCATTTGGTCAGCAGCAGTGAGGTAAGCAGCCTTTTCAAACCAGATTATCCTTGACTTGATGATTACTGAGAACTTGGGGCTGACAGCTTAGATTTGGATCAATAGGGACACTCTTCACTTGACATGGCAGTGATGTGTTCTACCATGTCCTGCCTGCCTTTAAATGAGCCGCCAGGGTGAAGACTTTTAAGTGAACAGAGTGCTCTGGGAAAAAAAAAATGTTCTAAAGGAGGTTTAGAACATGATTTTCACCACAAACTGCAAGACTTTTATCACTACGGTCACCGTTAAGAGCACACGTTAAAGATAATAAAACAAGAAAAATGACTGTGATAGCTTTCAGAATAAATCTCTCCAACTGCTGATAGCTTAGCCTGGCTATCAGCACAGCAGTCCTGTTCTCTTATCTTTTCCAAATGATTCAAATTCATAGAGCCTTTTTATTTTGAGTTGTCACAGCAGGAGAGGCACAGGAGGAAGTGACATTAATGATGACTACATTCCTGCAGTCTTTGCAAAGCACTGCAGCAATTAATATCAATTACTGCTTTCATTATTAAAGGGCGACTCCTTTATTAAAATAATTGTCCATTGTCAGTGGAGTCCGTTGGCTTTAAACCACAGGATCTAATGTCTGTTTTTGGTTACACCAAAGGATCTTAAATGTCTATCTCTGTAGGGATCCTTTTCCTAATGTTGTCAGACACAACAAAAACAATCTGGCCACTTGCTCATGTTCATGACATTTTCAGCAGCAGCAGCAGCAGCAGGCTGCTGTTTTCAGCAAAAAATCTCTGATAAACCAACTGAACACTTCCTGCTAAGCACCAATCTGCAGACAGATAACGTTAACAGCCTGATACTTTTCTGAGGGGTTGGTGGAGATCAATCAATCAAATCAGAGCTACAAGAAGAGTTAATACTGGACTTGACATGATGATACAGCCATTTTTCTTCAATCAACTTCACAATACTTTTGAACAGTGATGATGCTCATGGATGGTTGGGGACCAGGCCCAGATTTTGTGCTTGCTTGAACTTTACAAAAAGCAAAAAGTTCACATGAAAGCTTTGTGATGAGGCTGCCCTCCATCGGTCCGACTGGCGCTGATTGTACCCAGAAATAAAAGTGCTGCTCTGCAGTGCTGCCCAGATCTGACACACCCCCAGAAAATGTGAGACTTTAAGACCGCCAACTGTTCGCCAACCTTTGACCATAGATGCATCTTTTTAAACGTTGGAAGACAAAACATTGACTCTATGCAACCTGCTACCGTTGTACAGCTGAACAACTGACACCTCTGCATCCAACTCACATTTGAGGATGACATTCACAGTGAGGGAGAGCTATGTAGGGCGAGGCAGCTGCAGCGGCATGATATCATGGGACCTTTTGTTGTTGTTAATGTCTTTGTCTGTACAGATCACCGGGTCTGCTGTGATTTGTACTGTTTGAGCTGGACGGACAAGTAAATCTGCAGCCAGAAAGAAGTTAAAGATGGCTATTGTACAGTAAAACACAGTAAAACTAATTTATTTTATATTCATTTTTTCCCTCTATACTATATCCTACTCTCTGTTCGCCCTGTATTCATCTGTTTATGTTTATAGTATTTAGAGTCTGCAATATTTGAAGCAGTTTACTGTAATTCTGTCAGTTTATATATTATATGTCAGCACTCACATTACCTGACTAATCAGACAATATTGATGTAAAAACCATGTAAAATTTAACATTTCCATAAAACATCTTATTGATTTGCAGCACCCACAATGGGTAACCTTGGGGTCAGTTAAACAAAATTATATCTATTTTTTCTTTCCTTTCTTTTCATTCTTGTGAATTATTGAATAATTTCAACTCTTCAGTTCTCCAGAAGTATTAAAACATCACTTTTTGAAGACCTGGCTGTAAATCCACAGACAATGAATCTGGTGGTGATAGATGAGTGGAAAGCATTGCATCATTTTAAGGGGTCATAAGCCAAAAAGGTTGGAATCACTGGTGTGTTACATCAGGAGATATAAAAGAGATAATACTGTGGTTTTAATGAACAGATACATTCATATCATCTTACATTAAACAGTATATATTGTCAAATTGCCCGACCCTGGTTGTAAAAGTGCAGTAGAGGTCTTCACAGGTCATTTCCCCTCTTTACTGTGATGTCTGCTTGCAAGCCAGCGCCTCACCAGAGTATGTGTGTGTTCTCCTTTCTCCTTTAACACAGTGCACATGGTAATGATATATATATTTTGATATTTATACCAAAATAATTGGGACTTGAGCTCAAAACCTGACTTAGAAACATTGTCACATTGACCTCAACCTCTCTGTGGTACGTCAGTAATATCTTTGATCCATTCTCTGTATTTTCAGTCGTAGATTTTGTTCTTATACACCACACCTCCACCAGTCACCCTATCAGAGAGAAATGTATAATGTATAATGCTTGTAATGTAATGTTTATGGGTAAACGTTTAAGGACTGCACAGAAGATTTAAGGTCAAACGTATATGAACACACAGACATTTCGGGTCTGTGGCGTCAGAACCAGAGTTGATGTTTCACCATCCTGCAGAAATAAATGGTACTTGCTTTTCAAATAACTTTTGAGTCCCTGACAGTCCATGTCCATGTCTATGCACTGGAGAGTCTGCCATACAGCAGGTGCAGGAGGGGAAGAATGCAAAAGCAATTTCAAAAATATTTTTAATATCAAATTGATTTGAATTCTCTGAACATTGCTTAAACTGCAATACTAATTAATAGAAGCTACCAGGGGGATTTATAATAGGTTAGTTCAGTTCAGGTACCAAAACTACTTGTTTAGGTTGAGGGAAACATCAAGATAATAAGTCAAATGCAAATATGAAAGGCAGGGTACACTAAACGGAAATGTCTTCTTTTCAACATACACCTGCAAATAGTGTTGTTGACCTCTGACATCCGGATGCAAATAGCATCTGCCTTGAAATTATGATCACCTTAAGATGTGTTTCGATAATGTAAATGTGTTCGGATAATTTTCACAATTAAAGCACCTTTGAAAAAGTGTGTAAACAGAAGCATCTTCCTTATTTTGAGAAGTTAATTATTGAACACTGTGCTGAGCTGCGCCTGGCAGCAAGAGAAACATACTCTTTGAGTTATTTTCTGTTTGAATAACAAACCAGTTTTGAGAGTTTTAGAAAATGTGTTGTTCTATCAGTAACTAAAAGAACAAAAATGTTTCGTGCGCAGTTTTAATGCCTTAAAACTGTGTCTGGTAACACTACTGGGTAGTACCTGGTGTGCCTGTTAAAAACCTCTGGGCTAAAAGTAACTTTTGAAAAAGCCCTGCTCACGTCTAGCATGTCCGCTGTGCAGTATCTCTGGGAGCCTGTTATTGATCACATCATGTTAGCATCTGTTCTGCTCTGCTGGAGTTTGGGAAGTTAAAAACCCTTCACCAATCTCAAAATAGTCATCAAACACACTCAAGTTGTTTTTCTTTTATAATGTTAAAGGTAAAGGTACTGCATTTAATGTGTTTTTGAACAGAAAACTATTTGAAGACTGTTAATTGTGTGATGTAGGTTTGTTGCTGCGTTAAAAGTTTAGAAAAAGTAAAAGTAGAGGTAAATATTTTCCCAAAAGTGGAATTCGCTGTATGGGTCTATGTAACTCCATGATTATCAAATGCAAGAACTAATATTTGGTTATGACACCTCTGATGATGCCTGGTGGTGAGTGAGCAGCAACTAGTGGGGCTTTAAATTGTGCAGAAATTGGTTCATGTGTCAATTTTTTGTGTCACTGAAATCACAAAAACAGTAAAACACTTTGAATTATGAGTGTGAGTCATCTTTATTTCATATTAATACGGCCTTGGAAGAGAATAACCATATTGTTTATCATTATCATTATCACTACTTTGTAGAACTAAAGTCATTTTGTAGAATCCAATTCATTATGACACTTTCCTCAACAAATGTGAAATGCCTGTAGACTCACTGGGCATTTTACCACAAAACAGTTACTTTTTAATTTCATCTGTGATCCACTTCAAGTAGTAACATACATCCATGAATAAAGGTTCTTGAGTGCAGTCAGTAGGACGACTGAAGACACCATAAATGATGCCACCGTGCACCGCTCCTCCACCGGAGTCGCCCTGTAAAAGAGAATTATATATTTGTTTGTATATATATTCATTGTTTGTTACAGCCTTTTGCATAATTTATTGATATACTTGTTTGCTATTTCTATCAACATGCTAAAAAAAACTTGAAATGACTGCAGAAAAGACATAAGGTTAGAAGCCATGCCGACTTACTGGACATGCAACCTGTCCAGATGTTCTGCCACAAAGCAACTTTGCATAGTAGTTGTCGTATGTAAGGTGTTTGAGCCCTGGACAGTCGTCAACTGTGAGGTCTATACACTGGAGAGTAGCACTCGCTTGTGTGCTTCCTAGATGAGAACAGAAAATATGTTTTTACTACATTGCCTACTTGACTGGCACACATAAAATAATTCCTCCGACAAATGAACAAAGCTCAGCGATACCTCACCAGTTTGTCATGCTAAATTATTTGTACTATATGTACACAAGTTGATTTATTAGATTATTTGCAAAAAAAACCATCTTAAATTGGCTCATTTATTAATCATTTATAAAAGAAGGGAGAAAAAGTGTCAATTGAGTTGAGCTTGGAAATAAAGTGTATTGGTAGAATTATGTTTTATCATGTATATTCAACAACAACATTTTTAGACTATATAAAATGAATTGAATGTAAATACAGAAGACTGTTAACAAGCAAAAAACTGTGATGAACATGGACAATTTTTATGATAGAATAAACAAGATTCATCTCACATCTGCAATTACCTGAAGCTGTTGGCCCATGACCTGCAAATTGCACTGGAGCTTTTCTGAAATAGAATTAAAAAACAAAAAACAAAAGAAGATTTTACAGCAGCTGTCATGTTTTTTCTATGTTCTTATTATTGGTGTGAATGCTGAAAGCACAACACGTGTTATATTCTCTGGTAATTTCTCAACTTCGAATTCCTTTAAAGTTAAGTTTTCAAAGTTACTTAAGAGGAAAGATCACAACTCACTTCTTGGGAAGGTTGTTACAGTCAGTGTCAGTAGGAGGTTTTATAGGTGTAATGCCAACTATACGCTCATTCAGCTTCAGCAGCATGATGTCATGTGATTGGCTGCTATCCGGATAGATCACAGATTTTTGGATTCCCACAGTTCTTTTTTGTTTGTTATCTACTGGATGCACACCGACAACTGCTTTCATATTCCTACAAATAAGGAAAGGAACATTACTGAATTACTGTGAATGCATCTTATTTTGATATCACAGGTCATATAAACAATGCTATCTTCATGTGGGAATGCTATAGTTTTACATCACATCAGTCGTTTCTGCTCCATGAATTTTAGATTGAAATAACGAATGCAAGTAAATGCAAGTAAAACTGTCACTCACACTTTGAGGCAGTGAGCTGCAGTCAGAATCCACTGGTCACTAATCAGAGAGCCGCCACACAATAAGCCACCGTTACTATACTGCAGTTGTACATGGTAAAGACGGTCAGTATTGGCACATGTGTGACCTCCAATGATTCTCTTCTGCAGGTCCACAACTGCGCTCATCGTGGCACCTGAAAGAGAAAGTCCTCCATCAGGTCACTGTAAGTCCGTCATCAGCTGTTGTGGTCACTCAGATACATGTTAATACATATAGATACATGGTGAACTGTGCCAAAAGTTGTGTGAGAACTCCAATGGAAGCCCGTTATTATTTTTTTGGCAAACATGTAGACATTAACTGACTACTCACCAACCCACAGCAAAAGGAGAAGACCTGTCATGCCTCCCATCTTTCAATGATCACCCTCCTGGCGGTTCACTGGTGACTAGTGCCACAGGAGAGTCCCTTTTTATATCTGTTCACACTGTTCTGTTGGCCTTCGAGCCACCAATCACCTCATGAAGGTTTATCACTTGTGCAAATTTTTGATCTTTTATCAAGTGCTGCTGCCCAAAATAACTCATGTCTCATGTTCAGAGACACTAAAGAAAAAAACTGTCACCTGTCAGATCAGAAAACCATGAAGCTGAAATCATAGTGAATTCAAGTCGATGACCGTAGGTATTGTTTAAATGTATGATCAATAGATAGACAGTAAAACTTGGCCTGGAGTTGATGTTTCTATTAATAGGAACTCTTTTAAATCAATATATATATACATATATAATATCGGGGAGTTGAAAAATACGTTGTAGGTTTTTTTTCCCTTTGTGTAGGGTTTATGGTATTTTATCTACTGTAATGCAGTTTTAGTGTGTGTGTGTGGGGGGGGGACCATCTACGGAAGAACATCTAATAGGACTTACCAGTTGTTGTGTTTTAAATACAAATAACATCCAGAAGGGGATGAAATCAACCTTTAATAGAGACTGGTGAGACACTGTCAGGGTTCTAGAGGGATGAAATGTTAAAAACTATGTGGATTCCTATTTATTCAAAACAAACCCAGGACAAATATCTGAAAACTGATGAAGGGAAGTGATCTAGCTAATTGCATTTGTGTGTGTGTGTGTGTGTGTGTGTGTGTGTGGAGGGTTTTAGGAGTGGACAAATCATATTTGGACAAATTTGCCATCAATTAGAAAACACGAGACTGCATGTGTGATTTTAAACTTTTTCATTTTATTTTTTTTTTATCATTTTTCAACATGTGATCGCTGGCTGTGCTGTTCTGTGTCTTCTGTCGTCTGTGACTGGAGTAATTTCACTTTTAACGTGAGGTTTATGTCAGTTACAGGTAAAATATTTCCTGTTGGCTTATCAAAACAGCTCTCACACCCTGAGATTGTACTTGCTGAATTTGCCAAATTTAACTCTCACTGTCACGTTGTAATTTTACGAAATGATCTTTGTGATCACTGACATTTTACTACAAAACCATTCTGTATATTCAGCGTGCTGCATTCAAATATTGATTATATTTACACATTACTTGGGAGATTGTTCTGTTATTGTTCTGTATTGGAAGAATACGTTTTGATCACACCAATAATACACTCGTTCTCGTTCTGTCTTTCTCACACACACACACACACACAGGAATGTCACATTTATAAAGATGATTAAAGGTATTAGGAAACATATGTATCTGTGTTTTGTTTGGCTTTTCCTTGACTTTTTTGAGTGTTTGTCTTTTTTCTTGTGAAATACAAACCGCTGCATTCCTCTAATTAAACAATCAGAGCAGGAAAAACTCCTCATAGACTGAACTGCACCCTTGTCCACACCTTGTGATGAGGGAGTGTGCAAGTGATTTAAAGGGTTCATTTGCACAAAACGGATCTATTTATTTATTCTGCTATGAAATGTTAAAAACTGGATTCCTATTAATTTTATTGATGAACCCAATTCTAATATCAGAGGCATGGAGGGAAAAGTGGATCTATGAATTGATCATATAGCCTTTAATAACGAACTGGTTGATAACACCATAACCATAATAACTGCACGCGTGTGTGTGTGTGTGTGTGTGTGTGTGTGTGTGTTGGGTGGGGTGGTGGGGGTGTGCTCTGGGGGTGGAGGCTGCTCTCTCATCCCTGTGCTCACAGACGGAGCTCCGCAGCGCCACAGATTGAAGATCATTCAACCTCATATGGACTCTAACGATGCGGCTCCCGTGGAAAAGCTGGCTAGTGTGCGTGGACTGTGGTGAGTCTGTCTGTCTGTCTGTCTGTCTGTCATGCAGTTATAATAATGGTTTCGCTGTGTAGTGTTATCTGTCTTCGGTGCTCAGAGTGTTATCAGTTTTTTTCTTTTATCCTTCTCACTGACGATTAAACACGAGGTGTTTTATAAGTTTATAACAGGAGACGTTAGTACTTAGAAGTTTATCAGTTACTCAGTAAAATATTTCCTCTTGTCGTTGCCTTATCAAAACAGTTAAGCTCAGGTGAGACAATTCGAGTCCATAAATTCACACACCATATTCTTTTTAATCTAATTTGCATCATGGTGTGCATGCCATTATAGTAACACCTCGGCAGACAAGGACCTCTCTTGTTTTAAATCTTCCTGTCTCACTGTAATTGTGCATAATCTTTCTGTTTAAACTGTCAGTGGACACAAAGATCCTTCAGTATTTAGTAGAACTTGTTAATCACCGGCTCTGTCAGGATGTTTTCTCTACTTACACAGACACAGACAGATGCACTTGCACATAAAGGCAAACTATGCGCTTATCTGAGAATAAGAAATTTAAAGTTAGCCTGAGAAATGCACCACAGAAAAAGAAGAAAGGGGAAATATGAGAACAGAGAATAGAGAGAGTTCCCAAAACTGTGATTAAAGGTATCACAAAACTCAGATATAAGCCTATTTTCTGTTTGTTCTTTTTGCTTTGATTTTCTTGGATCTAATTTTAGCTTCTCTCTTGTAAAATACTGGATACTGAAAAAAATCCCTCCAACGAAACAACCTGAGAAGGAGAAGTCAGCACACCAAGGCCGTAACATGTAACCAGGGGTCGCAAGTATTGTGCAAGTGCTAGATCGTGTTTCTTTTTCTTTTCTTTTTTTTAATTGTGTACTCAAACTGGTGTTGGTTTATTCATTTGGAGAATGGTGTTGAGATGTTTTTCTCTTCATTTGTTTCGAGGGATCACTAGCTAAAACATTTGGGAACCACTGGAATGGACAACCAGAGGAGACACTGAACAGATGGACATGTGCAATAAGATAAGATAAGAGAAGAGAAGAGGAGAGAAGATATTCCTTTATCAGTCCCATGACAGGGAAATGTACAACGTTAAAGCAGTCAGGAGGAGATACAAACAAAGTTTAGACAGAGGAAACATAGAAATAGAATCAATATACAGGAGGGGGATATAAAAAAGAAGGGGGAGATATTAAAAAGTGAGGCACATTGGCCGACTGCTGCCAGAAGGAAGGACCTGCAATATCGCTCCTTCACACACTGAGGGTGGAGGAGTCTGTCGCTGAAGGAGCTCTCCAGCGCTTCAGTGTGTCTGTATGGGGTGGGAGTCGTTCCATCTCATGGATGATTGCTTTGCCATCATCTTCCTCTCTCTCACCACCTCCTCTGGGTCGAGGGGGCAACCGTGGACAGAGCCGGCCTTCTTGTGCAGCCTCTTGTGCAGTGAGAGGAGACGAGGAGACGGAAGGAAAGGGGAAAGGAGAGAAGATTAGAAAAGAGTCACGAACAGAGGGGAGAAAAGAGAGAAAACAAGAGGAGAGGAAACTGTGAGTCGAGAGCAGAGATGGCGTAATGCAAGAAGGAGAGAAGAGATGACATGAGGGAAGGAAATCTCTCTTAGCTTGAACTGCTCACATGTCCACACCAAGGACACAACTTGTGGCAAGCAGTGGTGGCATGTAACTAATGTCAATATACTCCTTTAACACTTGAAATATAGTATTTTTACTTGTAACTGAGTATTTCTACAATTAATGGACAAACAATGGAGGGAATGGAGAGACGGACGTGAGAAAATGCGAAAATGAAAAAAAAAAAAAGGTTCATTGAGAGGACAGGAGTGTAAAGACGAGGTGAAATGAAAAGGGAGAGGAGAGGAGTCACAGACAGAAGAAGAGAGTAAACTACAACTGACGAGAGTTGAAAGAGGAGATGATGCAAGAAAGGAGAAAGTAGATGGCATGAGGAGAGGAAACAAAACAGATGGGAGAGGGGAGGAGAGGAAAGGAGGAAAGGGAGGGAGGACAGGAGAGCGGTTTTAAAATGATGAGAAGAAAGTTTTGAACGATAACTCATGTAAAACGCTCTGCACTCAACATCCAGAGCACATATAGCATATCCACTGACTTAAATGTTGCCTTCTTTTCATCAGTTCACATGTTAGTGAAGTGTTGCTGCTTGAACGAATGGAGAGCAGTCAGATAAAGAAAAATAATTTAACCTCTCTTGAACCGTCTGACTGCCTCTCTGTCTGTTTTGGGGAAACACGGGAGCTTTTTATTGAAATGGCAAACATCCACTCTAATGCAGCTTTCAAGGCTTTTTATTCTTTTCCTTTCATGCGGCCAATCTGGCCTGTAATTACATGCGTTTGTTAGGACTACGCGTGTACTTGCACACTGTGTGGGAAGAGGAGTTGATTGTGGCTAACGTTAACACAACATAAATACACTCAAACGTATCCAGTACAAAACCGATTTTACCTTCCTAAAACTCCACTTTTCTTACAGCACGTGCATCTTTGCTTGTGTGCACATGCGTGGTTTGGGAAGCCACATTCAAAAGCGTTCTGTGAATGCAATCGCGTTTGCGCGGCTGCAGTGCATGACGAGGCTGTAGGAGTATTGATCAAACTCGGGCTAATCTGTGGGCTCTTGTCAGTCTTTGTAATGAAAAGCGTGGAGGCAGCGACGCGGCGGCGATGTAGACCTGATCCAGCCCTGCAAATCTGTTAATTGAACAGCAGCAGAGGAAGTAGACTCCCGTGGGGGAATAAGCCTGATGGATTGCCAATTAGCTGATGTATCTCTGTTTCACTTAAACCTTCTTGTTCTGAAGAAGAATCATTCAGAACACCCCCCACCCACCCACACAAAAAAAAATCATTGTTGTCGATTATCTGTCAGCTGAATGACCAATACGTACACATCATTAGTCCACTGTGTTTCTGAAAAGGGCATCTCATTTTGGACAAAGTCACATCTAAATACAAATAGAGGACTCCTCTGTCTGCATGTGTGTGTGTGTGTGTGTGTGTGTGTGGCGCCATGCATGTGTTTTTGTAAAGGCATCAAGGCTATACTCTAATGCATCTGTGACGTGATGGACCTATTGATGGACTTCATTCAAGCAGCTTCATTTTTACAAGCAACCTAATGCACATTTACCCTGATTAGCATTTTCCCACAATTTTACATAATGTCTTTTTTGTACAGCAATTTGTAACTTTATGGTGTTATTTACAGCCATGATATCAGTTCTGTGAAGCTGCACTTGAGCTAAATGCTCACATCAGCACGCTAACATACAATGATAATGTTATTAGCCATGTACAGTACACCATGTGGCAATAGATAGATAGATAGACAGATGATAGATAGACAGATAGATAGATAGATTAGGATATTTCGTCCATGCATATCTGTTCCTAAATTTACATGAAAGCACAACCTCATGGTGGCGCTATCGGAAAAGTCAGGGGATGACTTTTTTATGTTTTCAACAAATGAATTTCCTGTACATCCTGCTCTGTTAAAAAGCGATATTGCCTGCCTGTGTGTAGCACGTGAGGTAAAAAGCGGAGAGATCTCTGTAAATGATCAATTCCCCCGGGCTCTGTATTAATGGCAGCTCAGTAAAATTAACAATGTGGAGGCAAAGCACTTAACTGCTACAAAATATTTGCTAAAATGTTATGCAAATTCATTCTCAATGTCAAAAAAAAAGGTCTACAAAAGGGACCAACTTTTAATTACAATCCAGATAGAGTGTAAAAGCATTGGAGATGCCCTAAAATCCACTTATTAAAGGTTATAGTAATGATTGGCTATCTGAGCAATCAGCATGAATTCATTTCGCTAAATGTTTTCCAGACAAGCATTTGTTTTAATGGTGACCTTGTTGTCTTTCGACCACACCAGCAGGTTGTTTGTACTAAGCTCTGGCTCGAATAATTATGAGCTTATTACACAGGCATCAATAGAGGGCTCGGTGAGGAGGAGGCAGCTCGTCACCCCCAGCATCAACCATGTAATCATGAAGAGGCCTCTCATATGCGCAGAGTCAACAATACTGTCAATATTACAGTGCTGACTGCTTTCAAATGTATTCAAAGGCTGCGTGGTTGAGAGATGTACATGTTTACCGTCTCTGTATGAGAGCTCCTTTAACTGTGTGAGAGGCTTATTGGTCCAGGAAATGTGCCCTGTTAAAGCTCAATATACACTCGGTGGCTCGACGTGCTTGACAGAAGTGGTGGCCGTTTTATGGTTTATTTTCTGTAAAACAGAGAAGACGTTGCAATGTGGAAACTTAAACGTGGTTAAAGGATCGCTCCACTAAAAATATATCCTTGAAGTCAGTGATTTCTTGTCAGTCAGTGGGGTATTTCTGCAGCTGTCATGGGGTACATAGAAAAATTATGCAGTATACTAATATAATGAAGAAAAATACTGTATATATCCACACATTTAGTCCGTAGTGACACCTGAACTATGTTCTAAGTGAGAGTGCATGAAAACTATTTAGCAAGTCTGAACAGTTTTAAGTAATGGACATGAATAAAGACACGAAGACAAATGGTTGAAATAGTTACAAACACCGAGGGAGAAGTGGTTGAAATATCTTCCACTTAAGAAGATTATTCAGATGAACACATTTGTAACATGTTGGTGTCGATGAATGAATGGGTGCCTGACCTCCTCTGTAACAGGGCTGAGAAGAGAAAATAACTGGTGAGGTGTCGGGTAACCAAGCATAAATACACCATTATGTAAAATTGGAACATTTTTTGACTTTGATGGGCTAAAGTGGTAATATTTCTGCAGACACCGTGGCAGGGAGGAATGGATTCTGCCCCCTTCCCACCACGTCCCCATACCGATCTGACTTCTGACTTAAGGATAGTTCAATTCAATTCAATTCAATTCAATTTATTTGTATAGCCCAATATCACAACAGAGTGTCTCATAGTGCTTTACAAAGTTCACTGAAATAAACAAATAAACAATCCGGTGGATCAGTCCGAGGCATCACCTGCCCTTTATGACCCTCCTTCTTCGGGAAGGAAAAACTCAAAAAACCCAGTGGGAAAAGAGAAACCTCTGGGAGCACCACAGTGAAGGCTGATGGAGAACCACATCAGCAGGACCAGGACCAGGATCCATAGGAACCAGGGAACCACATCAGCAGAACCAGGACCAGGATCCACAGGAACCAGAGAACCACATCAGCAGGGCCAGGACCAGGATCCACAGGATCCACAGGAACCTGAGAGATCAGTGCACCATAGGAGTCCCCCGGCAGTCTGAGCCTGTAGCATCATAACTAGGGGCTGGTCTAAGGCCTGAGCCAGCCCTTAAATATAAGCCTTATCAAAAAGGAAGGTTTTTACTCTACTCTTGAATGTAGAGAGGGTGTCTGCCCCCCGAACCCAAACTGGAAGGAGGTTAGTGAGATGAATGAGATGAAAGCAACACACAGTCTGCAGGGTTTTTCACCAGGCTTGTCTCATTTTGGACATTCAGTGTGTCTAAACCTACACACATGCATCACACACACGTGCACTCACACACATTGCTCATTAAATGTCATTGTTGCCTTTGTGTGTGAGTGTGAAGAGGATCTTCAATCAGCATTCATTTTCACTCTCTCGCTTGTGTCTTTCATTTGCTCTGTCCCGGGCCTTTGGGCCCTGTCTCGACCTTTAATCACCATAGCAACATCCTTCAGGAAGTTGTTTCTTTTTTTTTTTAAAGCCGACCATAGGATGGTCGACAAAAGAGGTGATGCATTCTGGGAAGAAAGATTGTCTGATCGCTCTTATTGTGTGTGTCAGAGATTAGAGAGGCAGAGTGTTGTGCTGCACAACCTGGAAATCAGGAGCACAAAGGGAAGTGTTCTTTTGTGTGTGTGTGTGTGTGTGTGTGTGTGCTCTCTGATGTGTAAGAGAGTGTGTGTGTGTAAATCAGGGCATTTAATGATGATGAGGCGCAGAAATCCACAGCATGCTTTGCATTTTTAGATTTATTTATGCATTCTGAAAATGTTTTTTCTTGTGTGTATTTATTTAGTGGGTGTTGTTTTAAGATAAAGTTTTCAATTTCAATTTAAAACAGTATTTTCTACAAGTGTGGTCATTAAAAAAGATAATTAAACTACACGTTGTTAGTAGTAGGTTAGGTTTGCATTTTTAGAGATTGTTTGAAATGCATCAGATTGACTCAAAATGGATTTAATTACTATATATTCACCCATTCTATGAATAGAAGACTGTACATTAGTAATATCCTCATAGATTTAGCATCCCACATATCACTCTACTGGGTTAGAGTAATTATTACATTACATTATTACAGAAAAAAAGGTTTTAACCCTTCTTTTGGTATGCACACAAATATGTGTCTTATAAGTAGGGTGGACATCGTCAAATGTATGACATGTAACTTAATCACTCTGCAGAACAAGCTTGTTAGTTCATTTTCAGTGTCTAAATTGCACAACGTACACAAAGTGATGTGTGGTTTTGATACAGCGTGAGGTTAACGTGTCCTGGGGCGCTTTGATTTTTCAGACTGCGGTGACGTTTTTGTCAAAATACAAATTGCCTTACCGAACAAAAACTAATATTATATATATATATATGGGATTATGTGAGTGTCTGTTCTCCCATATCATATCATTCTCGCAAGTATTAAGTGGCTCAAGTCATCTCACAGCTGCACAGTATATACTGTCCTCTGGCATTTACATTTAGTAATTGAGGCCCTGACCTCCGGCTACTGGTTCCTACATTCAGCCTACAAAGAAAAATATACATCTCACAGGAGAAATGAGGCAGATTCATTTCAACATGTGTTTAAACAGAGACGATGACTTTGACGGGGTTTTTTTCTTAGCTGACCTTTAGTTTGAAACAAAACCAATATCTACTTTCTTCCATTTATATTTGCTGCAGTATTAAAACCTACACTTCTTCTCTTTCAATTATCCTCATTATTATCATTAACGCATTTAAGTCAAGGTTGTAGAGGACATGCCTTCTGTTGTTTTTCTCCATAGGTCAATGCATTTTGTTCCGAACACAGCATCAATTATTAGCCATCGCTGTGAGGGATGAGGGTGTGCTTGCGTGTAGCATGGTAGTTATTAAGAAGCCAGGATGGCTTCATAAGCAAGTGCTGTACTAATAGAACTAAATATGTTGTGTTTTTGTTCCGGTGCTGGCTTGTTTTTGTTGTGGTGGAAGCAGGTTCGTTGTTGATTAGTAGCTTAGTATTCTACAAGCCACTGGTTCGAGATTGGACCAAACATTTTAAACATTACATTTTCAAACATACATTTTGGTTAATGGGCTTATTTACACCGTCCGTCTTGCCAGCAAAGCGAGAAAAACCACCAAAAAGTCCACCAAATTGATTGAACAAGATACAGCTCATTGTGGTTTAGTATGGCTCATATGGAGCCATACTAAACTTCTTCTTTCTTTATGCTAAGCTAAGCTAATTGCCTCCTGGCTGCATCCCCCTGCTTGATTCACAGAGTAGTATCAGTCTCGTCATGCAATCTTTGGCCATAAAGCCAATAAGTGCACTTACCAAAATGCCTTTTTGCATGAAATGTGCTCTACTGACTAACTTTGCTTTGCCTTGTAGGACCCTTGACCTGTCCCTGATGGGATCCTATCCACTTCGGTCGCCTCATATTCCATAACACCACCATGGAGCTCATCCAAGCCACCGAGGTTTCCCTGCGGCCTCAGGAAGCCCCTACAGCTACCTGGAGCAACAACTCTATTCAACCCTACCCCCATTTCCTGCTCCCGTCCTCTCCTGAATCGCTTCTCGACTTCACCCAGAGCAACGGCTCTTTCCTCTTAAACAGCACCTGTCAGAACTGCACCGCATTGGAACCCGGATCCCTCCCAGGATTGGCTGGCATCTTCATCCCTCTTATCTACGGGATAGTGTGTGTTGTTGGCCTCGTGGGCAACACGCTGGTCATCCACGTTATTGTCAACTACACCAAGAACGAGTCGGTCACCAACATCTACATCCTCAACTTAGCCATTGCAGACGAGCTCTTCATGCTGGGCCTGCCCTTCTTGGCGGTGCAGAACGCTTTGCTCTCTTGGCCCTTTGGCTCTCTAATGTGCCGTGTGGTCATGACAGTGGACGCCATCAACCAGTTTACCAGCATCTTCTGCCTGACTGTGATGTCAGTGGACCGCTACCTGGCTGTGGTGCACCCGATCCGCTCCTTCTGGTGGCGTCGCCCACGAGTAGCCAAGGCCATCAGTGCCACAGTTTGGGCAGGGTCCTTTGTGGTGGTGCTGCCGGTGGTGGTGTTTGCCGACGTGCTGAAGGATGATGGGAACTGCAGTATCGTGTGGCCTGAGCCAGCAGAAGTGTGGAAGACGTCTTTTATCGTGTATACGTGCACCATGGGCTTCTTCTGCCCCCTGCTGGTCATCTGCTTGTGCTACCTGCTGATTGTCATCAAGGTAAAGCCTTTATAGTAACGCAGATATGCTTTGATTTGTTAAGACAAAGTTGTTTTCCCCTATTCTGTGTTTCCATTTCATTTTTTAAGAACAATATCCGCAGTGTTGCAGTACACAGGACCACAGGGCTCTTCTGGAAAATGTAATGATTATTTTTCTGCTATGACCTGACCTCCACTTTTAATTATTTCAACCTCACTTCTGAGAAATCAGGTTTTGTCAGTTGGATAGCTCAAAATACTACATTACCCATGAACCGCAGTCACTTGCTGTGGAGAAGAAACCAGTCAGTGATGCAAATTAGACCGGGTAACGAATTCAAAAATGTTTTGTTGTTGAATTAGCTGTAGAAATGCTTCAACTGTGCTTCATGTAACATCGTAAAGGGAAAATTAATTTGACTTTTACCTCTAAAACCATCAATGTCCAAAATAATTCCTCCTTCTTTGCAACTCTGTTGTATTACATTATTTCTAAGTCAAAGATATTTTTACAATAATGATCGTTGTATATTTGTATACAAATATTGTGCAGAAAAGCCCTCTACTGCACAACATTCATCACAAACTGCACATGTTGGGATTGTGAATGATGTTTTAAAGCGCTTGTACTGAAGCAATAATTACACACTTGTTTTATTAGTCAGAAATTTACTTTTCTTTTTTTTTCATTAAGTAGCTTTGAACTTCTAAAAAATCATTTACTCAAAAAAAAAGTCTTGCTCTACGAGCCATTCTAATATTTTATGGTCTAGTTTATCCTAATCAACAAAAAGCATGTATCATACCATATTTGATGTGATATTGCAGCTTTTACACCACAGTGAATTTCAAGAATCGAATTTCTTCTGTTTATTCTAAATCACTGAAAAACTAGAAAAACTGCAAAGTCTATTTCCAGGAAGAATTCTGTATTTGCTCGATCCACAGACATGACTGTCATTAAGTGGTTCAAAGTTACTCACCTGAACAAATCAAAGTCTCAGGTGGGGACACCTCAGAGCCTCAGCACCTGTTTTTGATTTAGGGGACCCTTTAATAGTAAATCTGTGTGCTTAAATAAGACAAGTAAAAGTTCTTTATATCTTTTTTTCAAAGGTGCGAAGTGTTGGAAAACGGGCACAGGCTACATCGTCTCGGCGCAGGAAGTCGGAGCGTAAAATCACCAGGATGGTGGTTGTCGTAGTTGCAGTGTTTGTCCTTTGCTGGTTACCATTCTATGCTCTGAATATCGTCAACCTTCTTGTGGTCCTGCCGAGGGACTTCCGGGGGCTCTACGTTTTTGTTGTTGTGCTGTCATATGCGAACAGCTGTGCCAACCCCATACTGTACGGATTCCTATCTGACAACTTCAAGAGAGGCTTCAGGAAGGCCCTGTGCGTCACTTCACGTAGGGTGAAGAACAACGACAGGGCCGGCACGGAGGTACAGCGCCCGACAGAGGAGTGGGGCGGCATTGTGCTCCAAGCACGAAAAAGTGAAGGAGTCATCAACGTGCACAGGAAAGACTGCGGTGAAAAAGGAGAAGAGGAGGAAATCAATGGAGCAGAGGGGGGCATACAGATGAGCGAAATATGCAAAACATCACAAAATGGAAACCACAGCGGCGTAAGAGAGGGCTCAAGACAACAGGTCGTGCAGAAGTCGGAGTCGGAGCAGTCTGGTCAGAGTGCCAAACACGGAGACATGGCTGGGAATGGCCCAGGCTTTGACCCTGCTGGAGCAGCGTCCTCCACGGCCAGTAAAAGTAGCAACAGCAGGTCACGACCCGGAGAATTCCAAGACAAAAACTCTGTGCTTGAAATCAGCTATCTGTAGCGGAGGTCGATATATACTTCGGTGGATTTTGGTAAATGCCATTTCAAGTGTTTCACAAAAGGTAACTGAAGCTGCTGTAAATACTAAAAAACAACTACAGATTGGGTCAGTTGGGGTCGGATCTTTTTTTTCCCGGCTGAAATAATGTAATAGCCTGAAATATATCAATGCAATTATTTTTGCCAAGACTTGAGAATGTGAAAATGCTGTCACTTTGCCAAAATACAAAAGAACAACTGGATGAAAGAACAAAGAGCACATTTAAATATCTAATACACTTGGCTGCGAGTGTTATGAATATGATGTGCAATTACTGTTGCAGAAAGACTTGCAAAAACACTGGTATGGTCAAGACGGATCTTTCTTCACTTTTTGTCTTGATTTCTAGTCTTGATCTCAAGAGTGCGACTGTTTTGCCAACTGTTATGGTCCCTTTAAACTGACTAAAGAATGGATTTTACACAGAGGTGGTTATCAAAGATCGATACCCTGTATATATGGGTGGTGGGGGCTCGAGTCCCTTTAACTAAGTGATCTACTGCTTTTTTATATTTATCAATTGTTATGTTGTTGATGTTATGTTGAAGATCACCGTCATGTTTTCAAAAATCAGGAACGTCTTGTTCTGAAATGCCTAATGCACTGAATAAATCATATCTCAGTGGGAGATAACAGAAATAATGACCCATTGTGAGATGGAAAAAAAAAAAGTCAAACAATGTTTACTTTTTAGTTTTACTGCTTTGGCTTTTAAAAACAGCCCACGAAGGTCAATTGTACTGTTTTCACAACACATTAGACATTAGCCTGTCGTTTAGTGCTTCTGTTGAGCTCCATCATGTACACGACTAAAAACAGGTCAGTCACTGCACTTCATCTGAGCAGATCATTTCTTTTCTCCTGTTAAGGTTAACTGACAACCACTTACTTTAGCTTATTAACTGAGATGTGCAATAACACATTCAAATAGTGCCAATAGCCCAAAAAGATGCACAACCGGTCTTGAGAAGAAGCAGGTTTAAAGTGTACTGGAAGTGTGAGTCATACTAAACTGGATTCCAGTGTGCAGGGTTTGTTTCAGTGTGTCTGTCTGCTGTCAGATATGACTGTGCAGAGGACAAACGATCAGATGTGTCAACTTATTAAATCATAAAAGAAACATGTAGGAGATCGTACGAGATAATTCATTTGAACACATTAAGATATTTTATATTCAGTGTCATTCTTAGCAAAGATCTTTTCTTGTAGGATTCTGTGCTCCATGCTCATTGTTCCACACCATGTTGATAGACTCAATGTGAAGAAGACGGATCGGTTATGATGGTCGAAATAGTAGGAACGTCTTTTGTAGTGTATTGTGAACTCTATATTTCAGGTGCCATAGATGTAAGTCATATCCCAGATGAGCAGGTTAACTTGCCACACAATTTTTGCTTTTTTCTCACTTTGTCGTCTATGACCACGGGTGCAGTGTTTGCATTACGGTATTGTATTCTGGTGTCGGAGCTTTGGCACTAAAGCCACGTGTAATGTGTTGAGAGTGTGCTAAATAAATGTTTACAGATGATATTGACATATAAATATTTTTGACCTTTGGTGCATGTTTCATGTCATTTGAACTAATGTACATAGTGTGTACATGTATACAGTATGTAATATGTTCTTGACATGCACGTATCTCTTGCCACATTTGTCATTATGTATTTTGTATTTTGTTCACCAAGAAAGACTTAAAACCAATAAAAAATACTCCTCCACTTTATTGCAAACTGCTTTTTCTTTTTTTACAAAATAAATTGGGAATCTAACCGATGTCTGTTCACTTAAAACATTTTAGTGGCAGGTTCAAACAAGTCAAAGCTGTGGCACTGGAGTTTATACCTGGCTAACTTTGAAAATGACGGACCAAGGCTGCCCTCTAGAGGTAAACGTACTAGAGAGGACATGATTATGACTCAAATGATGTCTGAAACATAGCAAAGAAGAACATTTAGATAATGTCTTAATAATTATCTTAACTTATTCACATCATGGGCACTTTGTCTCATCTTAAAAGTATTGGTCTTCTGCAGCTGATGATATCAATGAGATAGTGTTTCTTAGTACTGAATATGTCTTTGAGCGCAAGTTTAATTTCACATTTTTTCAGATTCATGTTTATATCCATCCATTAATTCAGTGATCCACTCAACCTTCTCTCCGTCCTTACTCAGGAACAACTTCTCCTATCCACTTGAGGTAGGGCGGGTTGCCCTGGTCAATAGGCAGGCTGATGACCTCGGCTACCTCATAAGGGTGGTTAGAGCTGGAGAGAACAACGAGCAGCTATGAGCCAAATGAGTGCATAGACAGGCACACACACACAAAAAAACAAAACACAGCAGGAATAAAAGCCAAACTCTTTGCCTGCATGAGTCACGGCATGTAATGGAGCAAATGATCAGCACAGTCCTCCTGCAAGAGTTAGGTTGGACCAAATTTACTGTATTAAGAAATAAACTTACCGGACATATTCAGCCAAAGCGGGCACCTTGGAACTTCTTGTTTTAATCATCTATAAAGGAGAGAGACACTGGGTCAGCTTGATCGACACTGTCAGACACTCGATGAGACATTTTTGTCGTTTTATCCTGCATGTTTTTTGATAACAAAAAAAGAAAAAAAAAGGTGGTTTTTAACATTCCTGATCCTGGAATCCTCTCTCGAGCCCCTCCTGCTTAATCCCCTATTGATGTAGGGGCATGAAAGAGCACTAGCTAACATTGTTCACGGGTCCGAATATGAGAATATGTCTGTAGAAGAAATTTTATGGCACCATATTTGCCTAATCCGACGTAGTGACCATTACAGTTGACGAGACGTGAATATCATGTAGTTGGATCCTGAATTTTGTCTTTGTGAAGTGCTCAGATTTAAAGATGTGACATGGTGAAGTAACTTGAAGCACTTTAAATTAAGGATCATCTTGCTATACTTTCTCTTACAGTGCACATCAAATGTCATGTTGCCAAATGCGAATAACCTGCTTTGACATCAGTGATTGAAGTCTAGCCAGGAATGTGCAAAGTTAAAGCACAAAGAGCGGCAGTGCCAGTAATCCTGTCTCTGCAGGCACATTCACGACATACTGCCACTGAGAATGTGTGCTTTTGTGCTGACTCATTCAAACAGTGACTAAATAACTAGGGACAGATACCAAATGCTCCACTGACAGCTAATCTCTATAGTCTCTTTTCTAGAGTTGATTGGTAATGAAGAGATTGAACGTTCAGACTTGTACCTTGTCTCATTCCTTGATTATTTTCATTATTTATGAAACTGATGAATTATATGTATGTTATATACAAAGCATGTGTACTGGTGAATCATATGTAAATTGCATTTACAGAAATTAGACCATGGAGTATTGTCGACTAATGTCAGTAAACAGTATTGCATTAATAATGATATTAAAATCCCAACAATACTGCGGTCTAAGTGCTGGTTGTAGAGCTAAATCTACCTGAAGTAGTTTGTACTATACTGGTAGTAAGCGTGGCAGAAGTAAAAGAAGCAACAGCAATGGTTGCGGGTGCAGCTGCAGCAGTTAAGAGTAGTTAAAGTAATAGTGGCAGTGATTTACCACATGGTGTAGAAATATTATTAAAGTAAAATTTGACACATCCTAAAACATCACAATACTTAGTGAACACTCACCAGCAGCACCTCATTGTCCTCTTCGATCTTACCCTGCCATTCATATCTGAAGGAACAAGACAAAATACAGATTTGATCGACTAATAACGCCTAGAGAGTCATCCTCATTTATCGGTTTATAAAATACTACTAAATAACTGATGAAAGCCCTTCTCTTATGATTTCTCTTACAGCTAAAACAGCCTGAACGTGTTGGAAACACAGTCAACTCAGTCTAGCATGACACTGAAAGGCAGCCGCCTCAAAACTTACACAGATGTGATTGCTGGGACAATGTTGACGCACGCTGCTAGCTTCCTTTCCACAATACCCCTGTGAGATAGAGGAAAGTAAGATTATTATGTATGAAAGCACTGGAAAGAATCCCGTTTGCTGAATGGTGGAGAGAGAGATCTGCATTTGTCCTGCAGGTTGATTTCTAAACAAACAGAAAACAACAGTAACAGAGGGAGGAGACCCTGAGGATACATTTTCTTATATACTATAATCTTTGTAAAAACATTTCTCATGAAGATGTTTATGATTGTTAACACCTGGCCAAGTCTTTCGCCACCGTGTCGTTGGGACAAGTGACAAAGGCGGCAGAGTGTGTGCCAGACGTGTACGTCTCAGATGCCATGGAAAACGCCCTCAGTCCAACAGTCCTCAGCAGCTGGAACATAAACACACTCAGGAGCACCGTCTGGGAGGAGGAGGAGGAGGAGGAGGAGGAGGACAGGGAGATGAGGAAGAGGATGAAACCCAACCAGCAACAGGGTAACAATATATCCTGATTGTGGTTCATTAAATGAAGGCACAGAGTTAAGCAAACATGCAGCATGGAGGAAACACACACTCACCACCACCAAAGCTTTCAGAGATCCACCTTGCAGGGTTTCTGCACTGGGCAGTCCAATGCGCATTAGCCTGAGCAGGTCAAAGACAAAACAGTGAGCCAGCCAACACATTCAAAGCATTTAGCCTCACTGAAACACAGCCAAGAAGAACATTTAGATAGTGTCTCCATAATTACCATAACTTATTCACATCATGGGCACTTTGTCTCATCTTAAAAGTATTGATCTTATGCAGTTGATCATATAAAAGTGTATGAGAGTATGTCAGTGAGCTTAAGTTTAATTTCACATTTTGTCAGATTCAACAGTTAGCCAGCCAACACATCCATAGCATTTAGTAGCATTTAGCATCACTGCATATGACGTTATTGTAAATAACTTAAGCCTTTAAATTGTACCTCATTTGTCTCTTTCTCTTTGTGCATGCATGTTTAAAGTGTAAGGACTGCCGCTGCACACTCAAAGCTGGAGTGTTTTTTTTTTGCTTTAACTTTGTGTTTAGCTAATATGTCAACAATGTTAGCATGGGTGCGTGCTAGCAGCAACGTTAACGTCAACGTCAGCTGTTTGTACTTTAACAAAGGGGCAACACTTCTGGACAAACTGACTAGAAATGTCACATAATGTGGCTGAAAATGCAGCAGCAGCTGTTGTGGGTGCCTTAAATGAAAACTTACCTGGTCACAGCTGCCTCAGTTAGGCTCTGCTTGGAGAGGAGCACACGCTACCGTAAAGTGTGACGGTGGTCTGTTTGTGAAACTGTCGTAAATCAGCATCGGGCAAAAAAAAAATAACCCCAATGTTTCAGTGGATGTTAATATAAAAACTAATGTAACTAGAAATAAAAATACAAACTTACAATACAAATTTTTTTTTTTTTGCTGAGACTGCAGGGAAAACATCACCACCAGCTGACTTGATCTTGCAGCTTTTGGTGATTTGTCTTCACCACTTGTCAACTAGAGGGCGGCAACGTGCAGGGCAAAATACACATGAGTGCAACACAGTGGTAGACCCTCCAGAGCTTTTCCAACATCCTAAAATAGATGGTTTAATGCATGGAGGCATGAGTTTGATAGTTCACAAATGGAGCATTTTTGTGTACAGTTTTTATGCTTCAGATTTATTTTCCCCTTCTAAATCATCTAGATGTTGCATTCATTAAAGACATGGTTCTCTTTAATCAACGAGCCTATTTTATGGGGAAATGGTTGCTGATCATTTTGGCTTTCTCTGCAAGAATTTAAATGGTCATGTAGGACTCAAAGGAGCCTGATATATGGCAGTAATTATGTGCACATGTAAGATAATATAAGGTAATGCATGCACCCCAACATTTCAGACTTATCAAATATGCAGTGGCAGTGGATAACCATATGATGGCAGCTTTTTAACAGCAGACAAGACAAGAATTTACTTTATGATCAGCTTTGGTACCAGCAACGACTGTGATTGTGTGTGTGCACACAAATAATGCTTGCCCCGTGTGTGTGTGTGTGTGTGTGTGTGTGTGTGCACAAGACAGAAAGCCACTTTGTTTGATAGCATCCACCACCTTCCTCACACTCTCCTCTCCTCGCCCTCATCCTTGATTAAAGAATGAGACAAGCATGTCACACATACTAATATGCACACAAACACACACACACACACACACACTTAGAGGCTGTTCCACTTGCACTCAGAACAAGATAGATTGAGCTGTAGTGGATGTGAGAGCTTTACCAGGAATGCCTGGACACATAAAGACGCAGCGAGACGTATTAGCGGAGCTTGTCAAGCTTTTGCAAGAGCAATGAGGAGAGATGGGAGGAGGAGGGATACGTTGGTTGTGGTGGTGGGAGGGGGGGTGGGGGTGGGGGGGCTTGTTCCCATGGAAACTGTGCAGTCAGCACATCTGTACGTCTTATGCGCTGTCCTCTCTCATCGGCATCCAGCGGCCTCTCCCCACCACAGCTGGACATGACAGCATGCGCTCACATGTAGACGATGCACACACACACACACTCACACAGAAATGCAAAACCACTGCCCTGACCCCGTTGTCATGGCAACCACATACTCCCCCCACACACACACACACACACAACCCATGGGATGTTATCTTACTATATGAAAACATGCATGTGTGTGTTTGCGTGTGTGACAGAGGCCAGACATCCACACAAGTTGCTGCTGGCACTGGGCAGCTACCTTTACCTTGCCCTCTCTGTTTTTTCTCACCAGATTTCATCCTCCTTTTTTCCTCCCCCCCTTCTCCCTCACCTTATCCCGCTCTCTCTCACGCTCCCTTCTCCCCCCTGTCTTTTCCCTTCTCTCCCTCTGTCTCTCGCCCCCTCTCCCTCCAAGCATGAGGAGAATCAATATGTTTTCAATTTGCAGCAGAGCCTTCCTCCTCTGCATCCTAATCAGGCTCAGCTGGCCCTTCCAACGAGAGAGAGAGAGAGAGATAGGAACAAAAAGAGAGAGAGAGAAGAAGAAGAAGAAGTGGGGGACCTCAACCAAAGGACATTTCTAATATGTAGCTAAGAAGTCCAAGTCAGGATCATTTGAGCATGTGCTGAAGAATATTTTTCTGCTGTTTCATTACAGGCTATGTGATGCCCATAGAGAGCAAAAGTCCCTGCACCATATCTCAGTTATCCACTGTTCTACTCATTTCTGTATCATATTGCATGACATCTCTCTCACTGAGGGTTTCTTTCATCAACATGTTTTATTTTATTAACATGTTAATCATTTTTTTTCACTACAGCACATCATGATTTAAACAAAGTTTAAGAACTATACATTTGTTATCCTTCAAAATTACTACAGATCCTATAAAGCTTTACCAGCACGGCAGGGTGCATATTGCACGTCATTAGACCTGTTTCTTTTTTATCCTGGATTCATCTTTCCTTCTTTTTAGCTCTCTGCTGTCTGAAAAGCGTCCGTGCATTCTCATAGCTCACCACCCGACTGTCCTCGTGCCACATGATGTGACATACCTGGTAGTGAGGGGTGACATGCAAGCGTTCCCATCAGTTTTGCCTACTGTGCAACTCAAAGTGGTTGTATGGCTGCAGAGTTGCTCATGTAAGGGTTAAAAAAAGCTTTCCATTAACAATACGGCACCATATATGGGCTAAGCCCTTGACTCAAAGGCCTGGTTTGATGGTTCAAGGTTCAGCTATGTTGTCATCCGACAATACAAGGTCGCAAGAGAAATGCAGTTTACCTGCTTTACAAGCTTTTACGTTCTTTATTGGCTCCTGTAGCTACTGGCTGCTGTAATGACTAGATCTCTCCACAGGGGTAAGTCATTATCATTTTATTCTCTTGTGCCTGTAAAGCAAATAAAGTCATGCTGATTCATTAAGGTATATCATGTTTGACTTGCTTTTAATAATATTGTAATCTGGCCCTTTTATTACATAACCACATAATACTGGTGGGGAGAGTCTTTCTACATTTCCCCGTCTGCAACAAGGTCAGAGGTTATTGTCAGCGGACAGATCAGTGAATCTGGTCAGGATTCAATGTTTGGCTCAAGGACCCTTTAGCATGGATGATATTTGAGACACAGGAGCTTGAACATGAGTCTCTTGGTTGTAACACAGACTTTATGGAAGACTGATGCGCTGTGAGAAACGTACCTGGTGTTATGCTCCATGAGATAATACATCAATGTCACTTTTCAGATGCCACAAATTGCAAAATCTTGCAAAACTAAAATCAAATGCAAAGCTCATTTGAATCACCAGTGAGCCCTTTGGTATATCCTACAAACATTGTATCTCACTGCAGCATGAATGTATTCATGCACATGTAGAACTGACTAATCAAAAGACCTGTTTTAAAAGATTCATCTGTGCCACATTGACGTTTTGGTCAGAGGGAGGCACTAGTTCACAGACTAAAATGGAAATGGTTCATCCTCTGGGCAGCATTTATGCACTCATTTTCATTATTCTTCTGCCCATTAGATATCTGAACCTCAAATTTCTGAGGTTGAAGCCTGGCGTAATAGTGGTGTTAGAGGAAAGAAGAGGGTGTCACTAAACCCCCCAAAGCATTTAATGAAGTGGAAATTTTGACTTGACAGTGGCACTAGATGGTGTGGAAATGGAATTGGCATGGCCAGTAACTTGAAAATACAACAATACCCTTGGCCACCATTGCTATGGAGAAGAAGAAATGAATTTAAAACATTTTGTCTTTGGGAACAAAACAACTGTTCAAACCAAATGCATCCAAAATTGTTCGTTTTATCAGTAACTATCAGCTTCTATCCATCACTAGCGCACAAACAACCAATTTGTAGGTTTGCCAGCTGGGATGTTTCCTACAGGGAGCCATAGTTAACCTCTCTACTTAAGCTTAAACAAGCTTGTATTGTTGAGTTTTATCACCACAGGTGCTTTTTACCGATGATTCAATGATGAGAGTTTCATGTCCAACTAAGCCTAAGAAGCGCTCCAACTGTCAGTCACCAACACGGTCCATGCAGAAAATGATTTAATGAATTGAAAATGATTTGCTTTTCATTTCATTGCACATCTTGATCCAATGGAGATGAAAATAACTGCTCCCACCTCGTGAGCCTATAGGACACGTACAGGAAGCTTGCTACTTGAACTATGATACGTTAACTGTAAATAAACTAACACAGAATAATGACAAACAGGTGACTGAAGACAAGGTTGGCTCTGTGTGGGCTGGTGTTCTTGGACTGGTGCGACAGCTCAGTATCGTCCACACTGTGAGTACCAGCCAACACAAACCAGAGACACAGTCAGAAACAACAGTGACGGAAACAATCTCCAACAGGGAGATTGGGAAAGAAAAAAAAGCTGATGGTAATGCAAAGAGTAAAATAACTCTTGATTGAGCTCCTGTCTTTCTCTCCCTCTGCTCTCCTCTGCCCCCATTAACACTGACTTCTGAAGTGGAAGGAGCGCCTTGGGACCTGTCTCGTTCACCCACCAGATGAGAGAAGAGAGAAGTTCACCTCTGTAACAGCACGGTCTGGGAGACAATACCTTGGAGGACTAAAAATCCACAGCAATTAGCCCATCTCTCCCTCTCTCCCTCCATCGCACTTATTCCTGCACTTATCTGCTTATTTAATTTGTATCCACGGATTAAGGATGGGGGGCATACATGTTGTCTGCTGATTAACTCTTTGACCTCCAGCCTTGACCTTGAATATGAAGCTTTTCATAGGTGACTAGTCACTCATCCGATCACACAGTGTTTTTTAGCCCACCAGCCAAGATGTTGAGCAAGATTTCGTAAAATCTTGAATTAAATTACTATATGTGGACTTTTCAAGTTTGAAAAAAAAAGCTGAGGACGGGGCAATTTTTCTTTCTTTGACATATTGGAGATAAATGGTTTAAACAGGCCAGCAACAAAAAATAGTGCACACTGCTAAACAGTTCTGGACTCAACACATATATGTCTGACCTGTTGAGTAATACGGGTAACTCTCTACATGATCACACTACTTTATAAACATTAATATGTCGCTATGTTATTTGTTTTTAATGTTGTTTTCCACTTCCACTGTCAAGTCAAGTCAATACAGATCCAAATGAGTATGAAGTATGCCTTGTAGTATGTTTTCCTCATTTTATTCTTCTATTTTGTTTGAGTGAAATAAACATTATTATGTTAACGTATGTATTTAATGTTTTGAATTTATTTCTCTATAAATTCATTACAATTAATTTCCTTCAGTCTGATCTTCCTTCTTTCTGTTTAAATGTGTCCATCAGTAGTAAAGAGCTGACGTCTAGGAGGAAAGTCCACCGCAGCAAGAACATGGGAATGTTGGGATGAGTCACAGAGGACACACAGTACAAACAAACAACCAAAAATGTGTTAAGAGACAAAAAAACAGTATCACTAAGAGGATGGTTTAAATTGTTAAATGATGCATGGACATTTCAGAATAAGAATAAAGCATTCATTTTGCAAAACTGAAAAAGTCTGCTTGTGATTCTTGTGGATTCAGAACCCCTCTATAAATACTGGGGCTGAATTTGTTGATGTATTATCAAGTTAATTCAAATTAATCAGGTCAAACACATTTGACGAGGAGAACTGCCACTTTGGTTAAGATAAGACAACAATGAAGACTCAACCACCACTAATGAAACAATTCAAAACTGATATCTGCGCCCCTACAGAGAGTTGGACCAGTTTTGTGTGTGTGTGTGTGTAATTTGTGTGAAATTACGAGTAAAAGAGCTTTGCATATCTTCTATTAAACTTCTTCACTTTGAATAAATGACCAAAGCTGTAGTGAAAAAGCATTTTTTGCTCTTTAGCAAAGACCGCATTTCTCATACTCTCATTTTTTTGTGAGTACAGTGAGCATGTTGCTGTTTACCCCTCTGGTAACAGCTTTTGATAACAGCGAAAATTTATTCTGACGGGGTCAGCTAATGTGAAGACCAAATTGGAATAAACTAGACTTGGAATAAAGCTGTAGTATATATCTGTAAGTACAAAATAATAAGTTTTGTGCTACACAGAATTCAACAAAAACCCTGAGCCTTTTTCATTCAGTGAGGGTGATTGTAGAAATGTCCCATAATGACTGTGTGCACGATTTATTAAATAATTACGCTTTAAATGTTTCCACTGTAAATTAGAAGGAAACAAAACAGAGAAGTGGAGCAGAACAGTCAAACCAAAATCTCACTTCAAGTATTTTCCTGAAGTAAAAGTACAGTTTAAGAGGTAAAAAGAACAGCTGGACAAGCAGATGTGGCTGCATCCTTTCTGAAGGGCTTTTCAATGTCCGGCTCTGCTTCATCAGTGCAGCAGCTGATCAAATCTGTGAAAATCCATGGAAAAAAGCACAAACCCCTTGACATCGGCACTGGCAGGGAATTTTTCATTGTTCTCCCTCTGAAAACAATGAATAAACCAGTTTGTCCTCTATAGAGTACTGCCACAATGTGAATGCAGCGTGAAGTGCTCTTAAAAAGTACATTCAAAGCTGTACACTTTTCTTTCTTCGCTCCTCTCTTATCTGCTCTCTTCCTCCCTCCACATTGCTAATTCACCAGCCCACCACCTCTTTCTGTCTGGCTGTGACTTTGCTGGTGGCGCTGGAGCAGAGCAGAGGAGGAACTTTCGAAGTAGGCCAGGTTGCAGCAGGTAACGCAGAGTCATTCATGCAGACTGGAAACTCGCGATGAGAGCGAGAGGAACAGGACACCCTGGCTCACCCTTAGGCAATGTGGGGGAGAGAGAGAAGAGAGAGAGAGAGAGGGGGTGGGGGGAAGAAAAGGGGGAAGACAGAGGGAGGAATAAAAGGTGCTTGGGAGTGTGACGGAGACTGAGAGATAGGAATTGTGAGGTAAAAAGGAAAAATATAGCGTGAAGGAGCGAAGAAAGATAGGAGGGGAAAAAAGGAGAGAGAAGAAGAGAATGCCAAATTAACCTAAATTAGACATGTGCTCTTGTATTCTGTTGGTGTGTCACTTTGTGTGTAAAATAACGGTACTTTAAAATTAAAATTCAGTGCACATGCTCATGCACCCACCCTCTGCACACTCTCACACAAATGCTCAGAAAGCCACAGAGATACAGCAACAATATAAAACCATTTATGCCGGCAGAGTTCACTTCATTTGAATGGAATCACTGAGGTTGTATCAAATTCAACTTTGGTGAACTTTGATCCTGATGTCTAAAATGGTCAAAGTACAGTCCAGAAAAGATGAGCTAAATGAGCTGATGGTGAGCTAGAATTTGAAGCTGTAATAGCTGAATAAATCAGTGAGTAGTCATCATTTTTAGCCACTTAGAGTCAGCGGAACCAGCCAGAAATACAGCACTGACATCACTTTAAGACGTTGTTGTGAACCAGTTGTCTGTTTACACGCCCGCTGACACAGAGCAGCATTAGCATTCACTCGGAGCGGTGTTTCCTGGCGACTGCAGGCCCAATATTCTCTCTCACTTTAGCTCTGGTTTTTTTGTTCTCCACAACCCCTCGAGGAAATGTTCACTGAGAAGTGCCCAGCACCGAACAGGAGTTTGGTGGCAGGCAGGAAGTCTATCAGAGCTTTAATTGTGAAACCAAGTGTGGCTGGAAGTGAGGCTGAAGCGAGCAGCAAGACTGAACCTAAACAGTAAAGCGAAGCCATAAGAAAATAAACAAAGGGCTGAAAGATAAAGATGCTGAAACGCTTCGTAGGACTGATGGAATCTGCAGAGTTGAATGATAATTTTCTGCTTGCGACTTCTTTCATATTACATATAATCATTTGATCCTTTGTTTGTATTAAAATACTGTTTTCTTTTGTCAGTGCGGCTCTAAATTAACATCGTCACACACCGCGGTGCGATTTGCAGTGAGTTATGATTGGGTAGCTGAATAACTGTGTTCCTGATGTACTTTAATAGCTAACTGCAACAATGCATGAAACACTTTTTGGTGTGACCTGGCCCAGAGTTTGGAAGGTTCACATTGTTCAGAAGTTTAAAATTCAGACAGTTGTGTGTATTTACCATTAATGAGCTTCCAAACTTGATCTACGATGTTTGTCTTGAGCCTCATGTGGATCAGGGTGCGTAGTACAGGCATGCAACCCTCGGGCAGATTGTATTTCAAGTGAGATAAATCACAAAGGCAACTCCAATTTGAAAATAGAACATAGGAGGAGTTTCATAAGGCATTTCCTGAGCCTGGATTTTGTATGATCCGATAAAGAAAACAAAAAAGCAGCTGCAGCCAAAGTGTAACTAAAGAAAAATAACAATTCATAAGAATGGATCTTGAATATTACAGGAGGTTTGAACAACGAGCAGATTCATAAAACAATCTTGCTGAAAAAGAATCCATAAATGCATAAAGCTGTTGATATTTGGTTCTGCACTGAACATGTCGCTGACAAAGATCAAGAGGTGAAGTACGGCAAAACTACAGTCAAACTGCTCGTGTATCATCGCTTGTGCAGAATAAGCACATAAGATACAGCAACAACAATGCAGCAACAACGGCGTGCTGGTCATGATTAAGGGATTTTCTGTGCCTCTCTTCTCATCTCTGGCCATCAGTAACCAGAGTGCAGCAGGGACTTGAGGCTGTGGCTGGATGAGAGGAGAGGAGGAGGAGTAGAGTAGAATGTTAAACATGTCCTCTAGACCCCAGAGGAGGAGGAGGGAGGGCGGCCAACATGGCAGACTGTTCACTCGCTGCCTCTCTCTTCTTCTCTATGGCTCTGTTTCCATCCCTCTCTCTCTCTCTTTCTCTCACTTTCTTCCTCCCACTCTATCTGCAGCTTCCTCTCTTCTTTTTGGGATCTTTTGTATCTTTCATTTGGAAACTGTTCATATTCATCTGTCTCTGTGTCTCTCTAGAATCTTCTCCTTTGGTTTTGTCACTAATTGTAATTCACTGGGTGTATGAAATGTTATTAGGCTAAAGGATTTGCGTCACAGAATGAGGTAACGCTCATTTGAAAGAAGTTAAACCTGTTCTTTCAGAATAAAATAATTGATAGTGCAATATCATAATACCTCACTCTGCTTTTTTAGAGCACCTAAACACTCTCATTTAACAAATCCCAGCATCTTTTGCACACTTGGTCATTATACTTTTTGAATAGATACCTGATAGATAAGATTCTCCTACAATTGACAATATGCAGCATGTCGTAATGGGAGTAAAAAATGTTTACAAGGGAACTAAATGGCACTTCCAACAAGTACATGCACAACAAAATGTGTCGCCTTAAAAGCAGATTACAGAAACAAGATATACCACGTTGTGCACATTTGGTTTGTTCCCCTCTCTTTCCAGTCTTAATGCTATGCTAAGCTAAGCTAAGTATTGTATCAAATATGTTCCTTTGTGAAGGCAGGGCCTTTATCCCTGCATTGACAAGGCTGCTAGGTGTAAATTTAAACTAAATGATCTGATGCAGGGGTGAATTTGCATTTTTAGAACATAAGATATGTATGCCACAATGTGCTCAGCTCATGCTTACACCTCAAAGACCAGGAGGTGACCAGGAGAGCACTCCCATTAGACTTTTAATACTGCCATATTGTTTTTCTGGCTTTCACAGTCAATATGCACAGGTGGGTTTGTTGTAGGTGACTGCAACCATGAAACAAGCAAATGAAACCTCCTCATTCATCCCATTACAAATGAAGGTATCAAAAAAGTATGCAGTGTAGTTCACTCAAGCTGTGTTGTGACTGCTGAAGTGTCCATTTCTCTTAACTCTATTTTGTTTTCCCCACATAATACACATTACATGGACATTTCACCAGGCATGTAATACTGCTGCTCACCTTAACGCTGACAACCATTAAGGTAACATGGAGAAAATCTTCAGCATAAACACCTAAGACATAAGTTGACAGCAGCATGTATGGATAAGTGTGTGGAACAAGACAACAAGACAAGACTGGGCATCCCTCATTACATCCAGATCAGACTACTGCTGCAGCAGTTCTGGCCATTCAGAGTTTTAGCTTTTGACATTTAATTACGGCATCCCCGACAGGCAAACTCAGCGTAATTTCAAAATGCTAGAACAATGCCAAATCAGTTTTTGAAGTTACTTTAACTGTAGACCAGTGATGTGTCGGCATCATGTGAAACATGTCGGATGGATTTATGGATGAAGTAACATCCTGAACCAGTTGCAGCTACTTTGCTTCTTGGTTTATACATTCGCTTGGAGTCTCCTGAATAGCTATTTCAGGCCAGCGGTACCAGCAACCTTGTAGCTGTAAGCTGTAGTGAGCAACTTTGCATATCAGAGGCTGCAAATGGCAGAGAGAGAAAACTGTGAAAAATCTGAACTTTGGTACCTAGAAATCATGAAACATTGTGTAGGAATCGCACCTCCTCTGTGAGTTAGCCTTTGTACTACTGTATAGCCCACAGCTATGTCGCTGCTGTATGTGTAGGATGTGAGCTCCATGCATCTCAAACGTCATAACCCATCTTATTTGAAAGAATCTATTTCTTGGTGCAATCATTCTTTTAAGATTAGGATTTCACTCTGGATATTCTGTGCAGTCTGACTGCATTTCATGACCATGTTAGTAGACAGTAAATCCTGTAAAGGATCAGCTTGTTTCGTTCTAAATATTCTTTCTCTCTCTATTGCAGCTTTGGCTTGAGACCTAATATGTTTAAAATAAATCCTACATTACAAACTGGAGGTGTGGAGTTTTAAAGAAGTGGGGACTTGGTGGGGGCAGGTCTGATGAATGATGCTATCAAGTTGCATTAATAATAATAGCAATCAATGCCGTGCATGTCGGCAGGGAGAGCGTTCAAGAGGGAGAGATGGTGAGGAGGCCCGAGTCTGGGGGTCCGAGAAGGGGTGTATGGTCGAAGGAGGTCAGAGAGGTGCTGAGGAGAGAGGGCATGGAGATATTTGTATGTGAGTAGGAGGGTTTTGTAATTGATGTGGTACTTGATTGGAAGCCAGTGTAGGTGGATGAGTGTTTGGGTGATGTGCTGCCAGGGCTTGGTGCAGGTGAGAACCCTCCGAACTGAGTTTTGAACGTACTGGAGCCTGTTTAGGGCTCACATGTTTACCGAGCTAGCTGTTTAATGTTGTCATTTGAAGAGATACCAAATGGAAAAGAGAGGCAACAGTCTTTCACAGGTACTTTGGCACTTCAGTCTTCAGAAATTTTGATCTCTTACTTCCTGTTGTTGCAGTGAGCATAGTTGGCATGGACAAATAGCAGGAACAACTGATCTAATCATGTTGAGATGTGCCGTTCTTCTCTATTGCAGCCTCTTTTTTGGGATCTAGACTACTAACAATTTACTTTGTGATTCCTGTTTAACCTGGTTAGTCCCCATTTTTGAGATTAAGCATCCTCTTTGTGGGAAAGACCTGGCCAAGATGAGGAGCAACAAGAGCACTGATCAATAAAACAATTGGATGAAGACATTAACTCGATGCATCCATTACCAATAAATCACCATTATCAACGGGCGGAAATGTAGTTTCAACCCATCTTCACCTCCCTGAAGAGAATACAACATAAACAGTTTCTGTTACCTTTAGGCCAGTCAGCTGCACCCAGTGTCTGTGTTTGTGTGTGTGCACCTGGATCTATATCCCTGGCAATCCCCATGAAACTACCATGTGGCTGCAGAGCAGCCTATCACAAGAGGGAGACAGTTGCCGTGCTTTTGGATCCACTGAGGGAGCTGTCCATTTCAGCACCACGAAGAGGCAGCAGTAACCATGGTGCACTGTGAGGACGAACAGGATGTGACTAATAAAACACAAACAAACCACACAAGAACATTTTTACGCAAACTTAAGAATATATTTAATCAAAAATAAGCAGAAACAATCCTGTCACATATGTAGATGAGGCAACACATTCTGTCAGACTGCTGATATATTACCTACATGCACTGCTGGCATCTACATTTAGATACATAGCACAATAATCTTGACACCTTTGAAAATCATTAATTCTATTGTATACTTTGTGATTATCTTCGGGACATGTGTCCTCTTAATGTACAAAGTATATTTCAGCTATTGTGACAGTGTCAGAATCATTGTCTTCTCTTCTCAGGGCGAAGGGATATGAAACATATGACAGAGTCAAACATACAGCGCATGGATCACTGAGCTTTACAGCCTAACCCATCTATTCCTGTTGAACCCACTCATGGCCTTAACCGCTCGGTCAGGTGTTTTACACTCACCGCTCACCCCTTTCATCATTTGGGTCCCATATCTCCCCCTCACCAGGAAATTAAAATACACGTCACTCTGTCAGAGAATAATAACCTGCTGATGATAATAATGGGACACCTTATTGATCCCTGTCAGGGAATTGTCTTTTTTCTTGCCCTGTCTTCCATGAGGAGGTCATGGGGCGCTCCCTTGCTCCTGGACACTTCAGCAGGGCGGAAAGCTTTCTGCAAAATGGATTTGAACTTGTACATCTTTCTGAGCATTAGTCACACCTGCTGCATAATGAAGTGGAGTCAGTTACTATGGTCTGTCTCGTCTGACAAACATAAAATAAACCATACAATCTCACCCCAGATTCTTTAAGCAATTTAGGGCAACTGCACTGCAAAAAATATCTGCCTTAACAGGCTATTTGTTCTACATTCAGGTCTTATTTTAACAGGGCCATCACTACCATCCAGGTCAAACCCTCCGCATATTTCTTGGAGACTTTCAGGGGTTTATTAATCATGAGAGAAAACTTATATTCCACAGCTGAAAACTTACACATGGACAATTTTTCAGTTCTTATTAAACCACGTTTAAGCTTAAATTTGTTTTTGACCAGTAAAAATAAATAAAACAATTTCTATATTTTTCCATTTGTTCCTGGCAGCAAGCAGACCAATAAAATGCTAGCCATTCATTTTACAGGTAGAGAACAGAAACTATGTTATGAGATACTAAATACAGGCAAGTACAGCATGTTCATGTGCAGTTATTTCATTAAGGCTTCAGTTATTTGGTTATTTATTAGCTGTTATTGCATTTTAGTCTGATTTCATTCATTTTATTTTGCTAAATACCGTCCAAATGCATTTCTTCACCTTTTAAGTACTTTGCTTCTGTGTTTGCAAGGTGCAATTCAAATAAAGTTCCATTGCCTCTAAAGAAAATAATTCTACAAACAGGCAGCATTTCAAAGGTTTTCATCAAGAAACCTCACGCGCTTTAATTTCCAGAGAGATGAAACCCTGAGATTCAGCATTAGATGAACTGACTTGTTGAAAAGGACATTTTTTGCAGTGCGCTTGTTTTTGCGTAAAGTGCTGCTGCTGCGCACAGAACATCTCCCTCTCTCTTCCCCTCTCTCTCTATCTCTCTTCCCCGCTCTCTGGTTGTGTCGATTTTTTTCATCCTCTGCTTCTAACCATCATCCACCCCCTCCTCCTCCTCCTCTCCTCTCTCCACTTCTATCTCAGCTCTGCGAAGAAGAAAAACGAGGAAACCAAGGATTGGTGTGTTGCTCGACTTGAAATTTTATAATTTTTTGCGCACATAATCCCCCACGCCTGACAGCCTTGCCAAAAATATCATTGCTTTTGATGATTTCTGATGATTTTTATGTGATGACAGTAAACGGCTGTATGTGTGTGTGCGCTCGCTGTGCTCCGGTTGGCCGTGATATAACCGTGTAGGATCGTTTGGATGCTGGAGGAAGAGGCTCTGACGCTCCGGAAAGCTTCGTCCATCCCTCCGTGTCCTCCTCATTCCTGCGACCGGCTGCATGACCGGTGATGCTCGGCCTCTCCGCCTGGATGCGCCCCTCTCTCCGCGGTGTGCCGTCGGTACCGCTGCCTGTATCCCCCTATAGCAGATTTCCACTGTCGCCGGAGAAAGGTCTAGGGACCACATATGGAAACTGGGGATCAGAATTTTAGGAAAAAGGAAAACTAAGCAGGCTGTCGTTTGATTTTAATAACTTAATATTTTTTTCCTCCTCTTTTTAGCTTGATTTTTTTATTTGGAGAGAGGGGTTGATCGTCCCTGGTTGGTTTATTTTCCTTCATCTCTTAAGGAATGGCTGGTTTTCATGGCAGTCATGGTACCGGCTGATTATTTGGCATTATTTATCATTCTGTCCTTGATTTTGGGGGAGCGCTTGGTTCTGCTGGTTTGAATTTGTTCTTTCATTTCTTTCAGCACATCCAGTCCTTATTTTTTTCAACATATTTTGGGCCCTGCCTGTCTGTCTTGCCTGTCTCCCGTCACCCTCTTCCCACAAAATACATGTGATAGCCTGATTCTTCAGAAATGCCTGTGATGAGCCTCCATAATTCACTGATTCACTGTTCAACCGGGTTACATTTAGGTAGTCAGATCTCATCCTGAATTGTGTCATCATCTGTTGGAGGTCTCTGCTTTTTGCCTTTTTTGGGTCCATTTTAAAGAAATCAGGCCGCCAACTGTGTTAGTCTTAACCACCCTCCACCCCCACACCCCAGTGTTCCTTCATCCCTTTTCAGTATGAATTAATTCAAACTGCATGTACGCGTGTGCTCGTCCGTGTACAGGTGTGAGCGAGTGAAAGTTTGGCACTGTGAGGGAGTGAGTGTGTGTGTGTGTGTGTGTCTGTGTGTGTGTGTCTGTGTCTGTGCGTGAGCCGGAGAATGACAGTGTAGGCTGTATGTGACGGCCTATGTGGGAAAAAAATCAAGCGCTACATGCACATCATTCCATACATCACCGTTGAAGCTGTGAGGATTGTAATACATGTAACTGCTTTAGTCAGCTCAGAAAGCCAAATTCATGCCTGAGACGACCACAGAGAAACAGAGCAAAATCCTCCATCTTCTCATTATCTCGGCCTTTTTCAGAGTTTGACATTTAGAGGCCTTGCAACTCAACAAAGTAGGCCTAGATCCCAGACCAGGTCTCTTGTGGGATCTGCTAGAAGCCTGTGTTTTTAGGTCAACACTCTTTTCCAGAGCAGGGCAACTTACTGCCTCTTGGGGACTAGAATTTAGAAACCTCTGTTGCTGAGGGCTCTGTCATCCTCGCCAAAGCCTGTTTGACCCGCCTGTTGGGCCAAACAGCCACCCATCCACCCCAAATCTTCACCCTTATCTTAATTTTCACCTGTTTGCTGTCCCACCCAAAAACCAACCATACGATTTCCCCCGAGCTCCCCTAACTCCCCCGCCCCCCCAGCGGCCCCCCGCTACCGTCGTCCACCCAACACTGCCCACCCCCCGTTTTCCGAGCTGGCGTGGCGACGCAAACTCACAAATATTTACTTCCTGTACATCAAGAGGAAAGGGGGCCCCCCTTTCGTGGAATGCGGCAACATGGGCGTGTTTGACCGCGGAGTTCAGATGCTGCTGACCACGGTAGGGGCCTTCGCCGCCTTCAGCCTTATGACCATCGCTGTGGGGACAGACTACTGGCTGTACTCGCGCGGCGTCTGCAAGATCAAGAGCACCAATGAGAACGAGACCAGCAAGAAGAACGAGGAGGTGATGACGCACTCGGGCCTCTGGAGGACCTGCTGCCTGGAAGGTGAGATGCACTGGAGAAGCCATATATACATGCACGGATACACCAACAAACACCCGCTCAGGCACACAGGCAGATCGATTCCTACATGCCCACACACACATACACAAAGTCCTGCATTTGCACTCACATGCCTACACATACGCTCACATGCCCACACTCTTCTGTATGTACTCTGCATTCATTTCCACACATGAAACGCTCACTCTCTCTAACCTACACACACCTCTGTTCTCATCTATCTATCTGCATACATCCTTGACCATGCCTGCGAAAAGTGTGTACCCGCTCTCTTATTTCATAATGATTTACTTTTAATTTCATTGCTGCATTCTTCAGTTCTTTCCATGTAGTTAAGTGCAGGAAGACTTAACCTAGTCTTTAATATTTTTGAACGATAAATGCAGCTTCCTCCTAACAGGTGATTTGAATGACGGTTCTGACAAATGGTCGCTTACTTGTCCAGGGTCTGGGTTGTCATTTCGCTCCGTCGTGGCCAGTGTGGCCTTTCAATTATTCCAGCAGAGAGCAGCTCGGCTCACTTAGCAAACTGCCACACCGGACCCTAAAGGGCATACTTGGTCCAGCAAGGTATACAGCTGACTCATATGGCCACCAGTCCTGCTATAAGCCTGTAATTGTTGTCCTTTTTATGTCTGTCTTCATGACAAGGTGATAAACAAAAAAGCGAGATGTCTCCAGCAGTGAAGATTTTCTTAAATCTACCTTGGTTTCATATTCTGTCTGTTCTTAGTAATCTCAGCACTGCTTCCTCCTCTCCATACCATCCCTGGAGTGTTAGCTAATCTTGGAAACTGTCCGTAGTCCATGTAGAAATATGTGTTTCAAAGATGAACCAAAGCCATAGTGAAGCTTCAGCAGTTTGATTTAGACAACATCTTTCATCTTTTGAGAACAAATTCTCTTCATGTTGCATCGTCAGTGCTGTAACACTCACTGGTGCCACATACTGTACCTGTATTGTTCTGGGTGTGTCATATGTTAAACCTTTCATAAGGCTTGGAATGCGATTTACGTCTTGTCCCCTATTTCTGACAGAGGGCACACATCAAGAATAGACTCACACAGCTCCAGTATAAAGAGACATACTTATATTCATCAATATTCAAGTTGGGGTCAAACTGCACCACATCCAGTCTTATCTGGAGCCTTCGTCAGAACCGATATCTGCTTGAATTCATCTTTCTCTGATTTACGGGACTTGTGCCAAATATTCTCAACCTGTTTGAACTTTTTGAGCAAGAATTACTGCGTTCGAAATTGTGACTGTGAAGGGACAAGCGTCACATATCCCTCAGGAACACATTGGAACTCATGGACATATGACATTAGAGGGAGAGAATACATGTGAAAGTAAAAGAACAGTCTTTACGTCAGGTAGCGTGTGATGCAATGTTGTGTTTTATTACGTCAAATACGACTAAACACCCCTCAAGTTTTGAGGTTTGATGTCTGAGGGTTGGGACATACACACACACACACACAAGCTGTACTTACGGCTTGCCTGCGAGATCTATGTTCATCATGAATTACGGCACTCACCTGACGATGACAGGGCAAAGCTTAGACTTATGTAGTTCCAATACATTTGTGGTATTTCTCCCATGATTCAGCGGGTTGTCTTTCAGTAATTGCCGCAGGAATAGCTGCTGTCTTGTCATTAAAAATGGGTTCATGAGGGAAGGAAGGACACCATATTCTTTGATTCTGTTTTCTTCTTCTAACTTTGTCCCTGTGAAAAATGTAAACTCATCACAGAACGTCTGAGTGGTAGTTATGACGTGGACTGACACGTTGCTGAGTCCAAACTCTTCCTATAGTTTGATGTATGTCATAATAGACACCTACCCATTACTCATGTGCTGTGTGTTTGTGTGCACTCATGCATATCCAGTTATGGTGTTGACGCCGTGACGCGACTCTCTCGTATCGTGACCTCACATTGTCAGATTGGTTGAGCTTTACAGCCTCATCCTGTCACACACCTGCTTATCCGCTGTCACAAGGCCTCACAATAACATTAATAACTATGAGCATGAAGTGCAATGAGCTCCTCACCTTATTTCATAAGTAATCATGTGGCATGTATAGCATAAGTGCCTCTGCATGTAGTTTCCTTCATCTATTCTACATCAGCACATCTAACCATATGCAGGAGCAGAGAAGTGTAATGGAACACAAGGCTCTTTACAACATAACTCTCATTACAGTTCAATCAAAGCACATGACATTTAAACTTTGTGTCTTAATCAGCAAGAACTAGTGTCAACTTAATGTCAGGGCGCTCATCTTAAAATGAAATATAACCCCTTAATTCACACAAAAATGAGGTTCAAGTCTAAACTCATGACACATTCTCAAATGATGATACCGGTTCTTTGCTGCTATTTTACATCTCAGTTTAAAATTATATCAAGAAAAATTTTTAGCTACCGCTCTGTTTCTTTGTGTTTGGTCTGTAGCAAGTCTCAGGTGATTTTCTTTGGTTAACAGGGCAGATATCACAGCACACAAAGATAACAAAAGACAGTGGTTTACATCTCAAATTACATCAGTACATCCAGTAACCCTTCACTGCCCCAGAAAAAGATAGAGTTTCTCAGCTTTCCTAAGCACTAAATCTTGGCTTCCACTCTGCTACAATATCCAGCCAAATTTGTCATATAAGGATACCAACAGATTGAAACATGTGTGTTGTGCTTCTTCTTGTTTTTCAGTAAAATCTGAATGAAACCATTAAATACTTGCTATTATTTGGTATCTTTTTTTTATAATTTTACCCAAGCATATGCTTACATTTGATCTGTTTGGGTAGAGGTCCCATAGACATCAACATCCCTTGCTTTGATGAATGTTATTGTATTAAGACGACTTCTCCTACTTGCCTGGTTTGGCAGGAACATTTCTGGCCAAGACAGGAAGGGAGGACACTATCCATGCTTACATTTGTCTCCATCAGTTTTCCATTGGTATTGATGCTTCCTAAGCTTTGTTGAGGCCTTGCCCCTGGCTACATCTCTAACCTACTGACCCCTCATGGAGTGAAAAGGTCAGGCCTTGGGCCCCTTCGGGCTGAGACGGCGACGTCCTGGCTATTCCTTTGTCTATGTCAGAGTCTAAGAACAAAAGGAAATGGTGTCACGGCTTTTTTCTGTCATGTCTTCTAGCCTGTGGCAAACCCTGCAGCCTGCCTAAAACAGGCTTGGAACTACACAGTGTGGTTTATACAGCTCCACCTCTGTGAAATAAGGACAGTATGACGTGTAAACTAGACTACACCAACAAGTTGTTGAGCAGAAGGAAAAGCCTGTTTTTAGGGCTTGGGGTAAAACCGTATGGGTTACAATCATGACGAGGGTCCCTGAATCCTGGATGACCAACACATACAGTGGAAGTAATAACACAGATAAGCAAGTAGCTCTTAGTGCTGGAGTGGGAAACACTCTTAGCTATGTTCACCTGTCACTACGGCTATTGAACAAGGACAGAAAGGAGCCAGACCTTTATCAGAACCAGCACTGCCAGATGGAAAATGTTCACATCAGTGGCTTAAAATGAATGTATTTTGAGGAAATTGTGCACAAGTCATAACCACAAGAACAAATAAGTGTTACAACATAACTTTACAAAACATGTATTCAAACGACTTTTCGACTTGCTGACATCAGTGTGATCATTTTTGGCTAATTAATACATAATTAAATAACAACACAGAATGACTGGATGCCTGTTCATATTCTGCAGGAAAACAATTAAAGCCATAAGATAATCTAATTACATAAATAACTAAGCTTACAGGTGAATTCAGAACAAATGGACTTGAACGCAGCATACGTTAGTAAGTTCAAGCTCTGTGGCTGCTACGTCCCCCACCGGTGTGCCAGATGCTGAGGCTCCAGTCTTTTTCTGGTGCGGCTTGATGCTGTCAATGAGCGCCACATAGTGCTTGATGGCTTAATTGTGGTACATTCACCTCCATTCATACACTCTGATGTGTGCATGCAGCGTCTCTGTGTTGAGCTGGTTTCACGGTTTTGAGACAACATAGACTAAAATCAACTCCCCAAGTGTAGGCATCATCGCATGATCAAATTATTGTAATTACGACACTTTAAGCATTATTGATCATGCATTGTACGGAGGGAAAAATGATTATACAAATGTGATAATTATTGTACATCTGGCAACACTGATCAGACCTGAACTAACTAAAGTGGTTACCAGTGCTAGCCCACTGGGGAAAAGGTGTCTGCTGACTTAAAAAGCCTTGGTGCTAATTAGTTGTTTAAAGAGAAATGCCTACAAACACAGCAAAGCTACAACCAAACGGATACGAGGCTACTGGCATGAGCAGTGAGATGCTAATGCTAGCTGTATACATAATCTGCACAGAAGGCGGGAAAGCAAAAAAGGAAATAATTTCTGGATGTCGGGCTCCTTCATCAGGTGACTAATATCACCCACAACGAAATAAAAGTAATGATCATCATCATTTTCTTTGAGAAATTAAATCTTTTGATCATTTGTGTAGCTCATGAAAAGGCATTGTTCTCTTGTTCTGCACTTTTTTTTCTTTTTGCTCTTGTCATCTCTCTGCATCATGAACATCCGTTCTTCTCGAAGGTTAGCCAGCTTTATTTGAAATTACCTCAAATGAAAACAGCGAACAACTTGTTCCACATCACTGCTTTTTCAAGCTCTGTTCAAAATTGCTAATTTGATGCAGGTGTGCAAAGAAAAAAAAAAAAAAACTACCTGTGATCAACCATGTGACCACATTATGTAATCCGATTAAAGACAAGGTCATGGGAATACATTTGCTGCCACAGGTTTGGAGGAAGTTTAAGGACAAAATTTGTTTATTTTCTAAAGCGTAAAACATGAAATCTTGGCCGAGGTTGCAAAATTGTGTCAAATCACCAACACATTTGTCGATGTGAATGCAGCCACGCCAACTCACTCCATGTGATATGCTTATTTTCCCCGCTAAGTGGCTTTACTTTTCACACTCTAAGCTCGCTCGGTGTCCTTGGCACTGGAGATTTGAAATGGTTAAGAGCAGAGAGGAATCTGAGAGAGATCCAGCTCGCTCTGTGTGCTTCGCCTTCAGAGCTACAGTTGCTTTAGAGCTGCGTGGTGCAGAGAGGAGAAAGAGAGGAAGAGAGAAATTGGGAGGTGTTGAGAAAGAGAAAAAAAGAGGGAGGAAAAAAAAAAAAAGAACAAGGGAGAGAAAGAGCAGGCAGCCCTGGTTTTCTGTCACACCCCCTCAGGCATCCTGTGCTATCTTTAACACACAGGCCTACGTTCTATCTAACCTATCTTGCCCCGGCTTTTAACATAATACGTCACAGTGTATGCTTTTATTTTAATACTTGGGACATGATGTACATGATGTGCAGATACCAGTGACTGACGGACCGGAGCGCTTCTGTCATCACACAGCGACGTGTTAGCATCACAAAACAGCAAAGATCACACATGACATTTTCATGTTGAGCCATGAGTTATATTGCAGATTTGATTATGTTTCAAGCTTGGGCCTGTATTCAAACGTGTTTGAGTGTGTGTGTGTGTGTGTGTGTGTGTGTGTGTGTGTGTGTGTGTGTGTGTGAGGCAGGCTGTCTGAGAATTGGAGTGCATTACGGCGATGACATTAATTATGCTAATAGCCATCAGCTCCGTTAGTGTTGCGGTGCTGATCGTCAACAGAGCCTCTCCACGCTGCCTCTTTATCTAAAGCTGCGGCTAGTGATAGGCCAGGATAGGGAGGAACTAATTACATGGAATCAGATTACAAAAATAATCTGTGAACGAGGAAAAAACACAGACCGCCTCTTTATCTAAAGCTCCAGTTAGGGGTTCAGTGGATGGGGAGCACAAATTACATGTAATCTGATTACAGAAGTAATCTGGTTGGGAAAAAAAAAACATGTCATCGTTCATATCAAGCTCCAGTCAAACAGTAGATAGAGAACGGGACTAGCAAATTACATGTAATCTGACTGCAAAAAAGACACACGGGTGCTTTGTCTGGGGCTTCATTACTCAGTATGATGGGCTGGGAAGTGATTATTATGAGCAGATTTGTTCAAAAGTTGTCTGATTATGTGTGAGCTGGGATATGTAGCCTGCCAGAGGAAAAAAATAAAGGATGAAAACACAGACAAATAAAATGACGATTTCAGGAGATAGTTCACTGTTAAAATGTAACCCTGCACTTATCAAATTGCATATTTTGAGAAAAATAATGACGTTGAATTTTGTTTTTGGTCAGATTTTATTTGACTGTGGTGTTTTTGTGTCATGTTCTATATTATCCAATGATCATAGAGCAGTTTGCGATAGTTTTTGGCAAAATATTAGTGAAATATGCTAAAACTGTGATCATCTTTAGGCCTAAGGCTTAGGCTTTCTGTGCACATTAAAATACAAGCCCATAACATCTCATATATTCATGGAAAGTGACAGTTTGATGCATGTGTAAATCAGTAATTCAAAACTTAAGCTGTCTCAAATGTCTTTATAAACTTTACTAACTCTAGAGTGTATTAGTTTAAAATGGCAGTCTCAAAGCTCTCCCCTTCGTTCTCCTCAGCAGCACCTGCGATAAGCACTTAATTGCAGGTGTGTTTTCGGACCTGACTCCAACAGTGATCCAAACAGTGACCTCACAGACGGATTGATTGTTTGTCTTCATCTGAACATCAAATTTGTTTCTTTTCTTTTGATTTGCACTTCTTCTTTTTTTTGAAGTTTCATCCGCAGTCATCACTCTCATTTGCTCGGCCATAGTAACCACTCACCGGTGGGAATGTCCTCTCGTGTCATTCATTATATCATCATTGATTTGACAATTGGGACGTAACTAGCAATGTTAGTGACCTTTCAGTGTAAATAAAAAATGGTGGTGTGTGAGGTCTGAAAAGCAGAAAACTCAAGAATCACCCCCCAAAAAAAAAAAAATCTCCCAATCAAACAACTTAATTTTTTCAGAAACACCAACAGACAAAACAAACCTCGTTGATGTTTCTGCTCCCGATTGAGTTTTGATGTTGGAGTGTCAACCAAAGCAGACCGCAGTACGAACCTCAGAGAAACGAACATGTGATGTGCTAATGTTACCCACAGTGATGCTGTAATACAAGTGCAACTGATGCTTCCTGTGTTGTTGCCAAAGTGGCCTGTGAAATTACGATCATTTAAATTGTCTCCAAGGACTCTCTCTGGCATCGTCCCTCGTGAATGTATCACATACTGCAACCAATAAATGTTGACTATTTCGGAAAGCCATTTAGTATTTGATTTGAGTAATTATATTAATGGTAGATTATTAAAGGCTTGTGGCGTTTATTGCAATTCAGTGATGAGTAGACTCTCCTCCTAATTGACAAAGCATAACATTTCACGTGACGGTAATGAACCCTTACACTTTATTCATATTTTGGATTTAAAATGCAATAAAAGAGAAAATTTATTATTTCCAGACATTTCTGACATCACGAGAGACCCGTTTTAAGGAGGGCAAAGGTCAAAGCCACAGTCCCCTCATAAAAATGCTAAAAGATGTAACAAGCTATTTATGTTGTACGATGGAGGACTGCTGGGTTGGGGAATAGGAGTCATTGTTCTCCCTCTGCACTGAGGCTGGCAAATAGTCAGCATCCAGCAGCGCTCTGTGGGCGTGCTGTTGTTGATACTGTAATAGAAGTGACTGACAGGTCACGGCAGCTGTCAAACCTCAGCCGTCAATATGCTGCAACCACCCAACTCCACCAGACTCTATATAACAAAGCAACAGAAAATATTTGAAATGATTTTTAGCTTTATAAAGCTTTTTCCTCTACCCACTTGTGTTTTTGGCACAACAGCCAGAGAATCCTGAAAATCATAGACTACTGCTGTTCTCCTCACAACTCCGTCATACCTTTTAATGCTGTAGTTACAGTATTGCAGTCGTATCAAATGAATATTACCAGATGTTCACAATGTTCAGTAAACTTCCAGCTCCCATTAAACACCATCATTAGTGTTTCAGCAGCATTCGTAGTGCAAAGTAGGAAAGAGTGTCTGTGTCCAGGAGGTGTATAAGTCTACATGGTGTATCATATTTTTATTTTTTAGCTCTAGGCTTGGCAATGTTGCTCAGTTGGACGACCCATCGCGCTGGTCCGGAGTGAAGTAACTCAACAACTACTTGAAGAATTGCCACGAGGTTGTGCTCAGTCTGTCTTGTCAGTCAGTCATTCTCTCCAGAGGATGGATCCTAAAGACTTTGGTGAAATCCAGTTCAGTGTGATATGTTATTGCTGTAACCATAGCAACCTAGAAGCAGTGCATATCAGGAAACAGGAAGCAGGAAACGGGAAACAGGAAGCAGGAAGTGGGAAACAGGAAGCAGGATACAGGAAGTAAGTTCACCATGTGGTGATCGGGTGTCATTGTGATGGGACGTTGATCATGAGCAGCTGTCAGCTCCTCGGTTAAGACGTTATTCTTCATTTCCCCTCCGTCTGTGAGTATTATTCATCTAATGACGCGAAGCCATCGACTTATTTTGTGTTTGCGTGATTATAAGTGCGGCTGGATGCTAATTACGTTGCTAAGTTAGTGAATCGCTGGTTGTCTTTTTGACCATGTTGGTCGTGCTGTCATTATATTAGCTACGTGGCTACGGTAGTTACGGCCTGATTAATGCCTGGATACTGTTGTGATGTGTGTATTTGATCAACAATGCTGCTTATTAATGCAGATATTGTTCACTGTATTGTAACTGCACTTTCACAAGATTCCCAGTAAGCTTTATGGGATTTCATCATCTGTGTCCTGAAGGATTTTGGGATTGATTGGAAACAGTCCATGACAAACATTCCTCTCAGGATGGACTGTAGTCACTTAATACCTGCAAAACTAATGTCATTCCCCTTTAGTTCTGATGAGTAAATGTGCTGCCATGCTTAACTAATATGGTAAATATTATACCTGTTTAAACAGACTCCTGTTAAACTGAATACATTTGTATATATTTCCCCAAAACTGGGCTTTATATAGATTTAGATCTCAAATAGAAGTAAAGATACGTTTCTGTTGGTTCTAACTAAAGATACGCTTATAATGACTGACTGGTCACTCTGTTAAGTGTTTAAATATTTCAGTGTGTGACTACAAAAGCGTCTTTATCTTTTACGCCTAGTCTGGTTGGACTGGACAGTTGAAAATCACTGTGATGCTTAGAACATCAGAGAAATAACAGATATTTTATTGCTGCAGTTCTAAACCTAATCAGGAAAGACAGTGCAAAGCGTGAGAGTGATGCGTTCAAAGGCAGTAATACACCAGGATAGAATATGCTCACATCCTCTTCTATCTTCATCACACACACATGCAGAAGTAAAATGTGTGTATGTGTACTTTTGTGCTCGTAATGACATTCGCTAGTATAAAAGTGCACACACACACACACACACATGTCGCTGCCTCCCGATATCCGTGCAGCCATCACACGTCCCCTCAGTCCCCACACTCCTCCATCCAGCAGCTATCGAGTCTGCTCCAGTTGGATTCACTCAGTGTGCCTGTCATCCTGGACGAATGGCCCCGTGTCGGTGGTCCAGCTGTGGAGGCTGGCTCCAGAGATCCAGCCTGTCGTGGACTTCCATGATGGATCTTGCCTCAGGACAGTCTCTCCTTCCTAGGCACAGACCGGAGCTGCCCTGGGGGCCCCAGCCTTGACAGGTGGAGCTCAGCAGGCTCTAAATGCTGCTATTAATCTCCATCACGGCGGGTTTGAGAGCGAGAGAGGTGTGTGTGACAGGAGATATGTTTCTGGGAATGAGGTTTGAGTGTCTGAGAGTGTGTGCTCTCTGTGTGTGTTTGTTTGTACCAGCATTCAGTTTCCGCTTTTATCACACTCAAAATCATTTTGTTGCTGAAGACATCTGAACCCTTTGTACCTCATCACATTTAATAGTTTCCATTTGAGCAGTAGTTGCCTGGATTGACAAAACACATGGTCCTCTACGGTTTGAACAAAAAAAACGACGTGTGGGCTTTTGAAACCTTTTTTTTTTTGTGTAAATCCCAGTTGATCCTGTACAAATGCAAAATTGTCCATTTCATAATGTTCATCATCCTAAGCAATGGCAGGTACATGTTTTGGGATATGGTGTTTCTTCATGGCGGCAGTGATAGGAGAAAAGAATTTATGATCTATGTGTAAAGATGGGGTTTAAGTAGATTCAGTGTTATTCCAGCCTTTGAAGAGAGAGATGAGTCATATAGTTACGGCAAAATGGTAGTGATGCTGCTATGATTTGTACCTACAGAAAATGCAAATGTTTATTTTATGATGGAGCCTTGGTTTTGCATTTTCCTTTCACAAAAGGTTAAAGGAAAATTCTGATATTTTTAAAGCAGGGTCAAAGTCCCAAAGCTCTACAACAGGGTTGAGTACAAAGTGAATGACTTATAGTCAGAACAGCCACAATAATGAGAGTAAGACCCAGTCGGTCAGAGTTTTTTATTATTATTTATTACCTTACAAGGTGTTCATGTATATTCTTCAGAGTACTTGTGCACATACATGTGTGTATTTGTATCGACTCCACTGTCGAGACCTTAGACTGGATATAAAGTTGGACAAAGCTTCTCTGCTTCCTCCTGCTTTAAAAAAAAAATGAAGCCAGAATACGTAGCTGCCATCTTGCACAGCTGATGTTATTTAGCACCACAGTCGCAGTGATGATCAGGACCAAATAAAGCTGCCCGTCCCGACCACGGGTTAGTCAGTCGTGACGATTCACCCCTTTTTCATAGCATCAAAAAACTAATTAAAACAAAATTGATCAGAGAAATGAACATTTGAAAATGTATCAGAGTGATAAGAAGTACTTAAAAGGCCAGAAACCTGCTCTGGGAAAAATGTATCATAAAGTGTAATTTGAATTGATTTATTTCGGGTGTTAATACCTGCACTGCAGCCAGCTGTGGGGGGGCAATCGAGAGGCTTTGGCTTCAAGTTTGGGAAGCCATTATATTGTCCATCTTCATATACAGTCTGTGATACACGGTGCATGTGTGAGGGTTATCTGGTGGCTTGTACACTGCCACCATGGAGACACTTGCACATATGTATGATTGCTTGCCCACATTCAGCACATATATGTGGTGTATGTTGTTGTGCATGAATATTTGCCCTGAAAACTAAGGATTTTAGTGGCCTAGTTGATGACTGTGGACTAATGCTCAGTATCTTAACGCTGTCAATGTGTTTCTGTGCACCAAACCTATGGAACGCAGAATGAAGCTTCCTGGAAAACTCTGAATGTTAAATGACGATGTGTCTGCAGGCTTGAACAAAAAGGTTTTTTTTTTTAAGTAATTCCACACATCCAATCAAATCAAAGAAGAACACATCACATTAATTAAAAGCCTTTAACGGCTATTAAAACTTTTGAAATAAAATGAAACGTTATCTGCAACAGAATGTCTCAATTCCTGTTTTAAAATATATTAAGAAATGAATTTGGGTCTCCAACGTTGACCAACAACACAATAAACGTCCAATGAGTGGTATGTTTCAGCTTTCAATGAGGGAGAGAAGTCCAGCCTTCCTCGAGGCAGCACATAACTGTGAGATGGCTTTGCCTGGCTGGGAATTTAGAAAAGAAATGTGTTTTTTGTTTGAACAGAGCGTTCGTTAGTGATCATTAGTCATCATGTAGTAGGCCTCTCTAATAGATTTCATCGTCAGGAACTTTTCTGCTCTTCTTACTTTATTCAGATTGAAGTTTTTTCTCTTTTATGGTTGGTTTTTAAATATATTTGTAGTTTTTGCTGTTACTTTACTTCTTTTAAAAAAAAAATACTGGCAAAGAAATGACATCAGTCATGAACTCTGTGCTGTAAAACTTAAGGAGCTGTATCAGGCATCATCGTTTCATGTCATTTAGTGTGGTGAACATCAGTTTAATTACTGAACATACGACGTGACATTTGTCAGTAGGTATGTTTTTACACTATACACACATCATATTTATTATCCTCTATCACACAGTGGTGGTTAAATCGCTAATGACCTTCTCCTTGTTAGCTAATTAATGCAGTCATTCCACCTTCAGTTTGCAGCAGCTCTCCTCTCGTCCTCTTTCATGGCAGTGCGGGGAACCTACGGCCACATGGAGCTGCGTAACTATGGCGATGCAGCGCTCTGTTGGCAGCACAAGGCCGCCTGTCAAACAGGCATCACGGCCTCTCAATCAAAGAGACTGTTTACGAGCACTCGCACACACCTGGGACTGACACACACTCCGCTCCGCACCATGGGAGGGACATCAATCACACACACACACACACACACACACACACACACACAGGGGTATACACAGCACATTTACATGCAGGAACATGCACACACAGACACAGGTGTAGTCGAGACACAAGGACATACAGACTTAACCCACAACAGGCGTTTACAACATGTTTAATATTTTAAAAAAAGCTCCATAAAAGATTTTTTAACACAACACATATCACTACCATGATGTGTGTTATGATCCACATCCAGATGCTGCTTAAAGATGTGTAAACATGTTTTATTATTAAAACAAACATAATATGTTGAAGATTCTGCTTTCTAGTCAGCAGCCGCACTGATAACTGGAAACCACCAAACTAGATCCTGTGGCCCAACAGCAGGATCAGAACCACATTTAAGAAAATTAAACTATGATGCAGGTATTTACTGTAACATCATTTTTTGTTGTACGCCTAATCCCTCTACTTTCATCCAGAACACATAACAAATCTGATGGGTTGCAACATTATTATAGGAAACCAGAGAAGAAAAAAAAAAATTCTGCCACTTCTGTTTTTCCTCATCCACACTTTTCTTATTTTCAGGCTAATCTGAGATGAGAAAATTTACGGGACTACCGGACTACAGCGAGTGTTTTATCGTACCGTGTTTGTGTTTGTTTTACAGTGCAGGAGCAGTAAATCATGTGGTGTGTTTTAACGGCACTCCCGTGCATCCAGGTCACAAGAGCACCCGCTAAATGAAACTGGACTTGCTCTTCAATAATGAATGTTTGAAGATCTAAATCCTGCGGTCTCGTTCGGATTTTGTTCACAAAAGTCTACAAATATTTCACATTTTTATTGTGTACGATGTAAAATATCTTCATCTCAGCTGTGATTTCTTTGAGTAGTGTTAAATGCTTTCTATTTACATTATTTGTATGCAAAACTAACAAAAAGTATTTATCTTGACAGCAAACACAAAACCCCCAAATTTGCAAGTGCTTACTGTAATTATTTAATTTGATTATTAATTATTTTTGTAACAAGAAAAATATTTAATAAAACAGTGGTTTTAGAGTTTTAGAGGCCCGAAGAGACAAACTATCCAGTGTTACCCAGTAAAACATGTTAGAAAAGAAAAATTAGAGAAGAAAAGTCAGAAACAAGTACTCACATTTTGTGTATCAAGAATATCTTTTTTCTTTCTTATCGGTTTAATTATCCTTTTTCCCCTTTAGATTTATTCATCAAAGTTGAGAAGCACGGTCCTGCTGTATAGTAATAGTGTGATTTCCACCGTAACAGGCCAGCAGAATGCCATGTGCTGCGTTTCACAGTGGAGTCCAGTGTTTTACAGTAGTAACAGTATGCCACGTTCTTTGTTTTACAGTATAGTAGGTTGAGTGTGGTGTAGCAGAGCTGTTGGCACCTCCACACAGTCTGTTTAACGCCTGGTGGGAGAGGTGCTGACAGGCCGACTGCTCCCTAATCCTACAGACATCAGGAGCCAAAGGGAATGACCAGAGAGCTCAGTGCGTGTGTGTCTCTATGTGTGTGTGAGCAATATGTTTGTACAGTATGTCTACCGTCTACATAGATAGACGCACCGCTAAATCCAGGGTTGTGACCTTTTCTGTACTTTTGCTGTCTTTAGCCGTCTGACAACAGAAAGATGTAGAAATTCTTTACTCTTAAGACAAACAAGTAGATAAAGTACTCCGGCCATGTTTGTGTAAAGGCTATATTGATGACGGCCACCAGATGGATGCCATCGGGGCCTCAGGTCCCGCCCACCATCGGTCACAGTAGAGAGACGGATCGACCGAGCCGCTCTCTGTGGGCATGCAGGGTAAAGCCACTGCTACTCCATTATGGAGTTTGTCTTAGTAGTAACATATGGTCAAACTGATGGAGTAACAATGGTGTCATCTGTAAGCTACATGAGTCATAAACATAGTGTGTGTGTGTGTGTGTGTGCTCCCAGTCTCCTTCCCCTGTATGTGATACATTAGCCCATTGATTACAGATATGCATTAGTCAGATAAGCACACATGCACACATACATGTTACAAGGCACAAACACATTTATCACCACATACGACAAACTCAAATTACATTTCTGTGTATTTTATGTAATCGTGCGCTCGCTTACACCCTGCGTAAGTAACGGTAGTCTGAATACTGTGTAATTCTAGTTATTAGATAGTGAGCCACGGTGTAACCAATGACTTTTAAGCTCTGGTTCAGAAGTAAAAAACAGTGATAATAACTAAAAATCCAGGCTTTCCCAAGTGATGATCTGATCAGTTACTTTTTCTGTTTTTAGCTGCCTTAAACAAATGCTGTTGTGTCTGTCTGTCTGTGTGTGTGTGTGTGTGTCTCATGAGTATATGGGATGTCCCAGCCTCCACTTTTCAATCAAAAGGGTCAGAGTGCAGAGGCTAAAGGTCAAACTTGTTGTCTTGTAAGGTCAACTGATGTATTATGTACACGGACACACACACACACACACACACACACACAAACATATATCGATAGATTAAATGAGTAATTATGACCTCATCATAATAAAAACCCACCATTCAATACCAAAGATTTATCTGACACAGGTGTTACTGTTTTGTCAAAGAGGAAATTTCACTTTCACATAAAAACACAGAGCACCTTTTTCAGCCCTTTGAAGAAACAGAAACAGAAACAGGAATAGAAAATCAGAAGCTCACTGGGAACTGATTTTCGGACACATTGTCTGATTTGATTCGTCAGATTTTTATGCCACATATTGATACACGAAAAAATATTGATACATGAACAGAAAACAGGCTACTCTGAAGTTGTAAGAGGATATTTATGTATTTGCAGATTCACTATTGTTGGATCCAGGACACAATGCCACCCAGCACACTGTAAAGTACACCATCTGGCAGACACCAAAGATGCCCCGAACACTGAGTGTGTGTGGATGAAATGATGTTTGGGGGCGTGTGTGTGTGTGTGTGTGTGTGTGTGTGTCAGGAGGGAGGATCGGTGAACATTTAGGTTGCAGCACAGTACAGATTTTAGGAACCAGAACTTGTTGAGACTCCAACGTGAGGCTACTTGATGACACAAAGTTGGCTTACTTTAAATCTCTAATTGAGATGCATTAAATTGAGAATTTAATTTCCGATGTAGTTTGTTGCTTTGTCTTCCCCTATAGTCATAGAAGTGTCCTCTCTTATTCCTGCAATTAATGTGTTGAAATGTGAATCTTTCTCAGACTTCCAGTTTTGTTTTGGCTGTAATTAAAAAATATTTCTGTATTTCTAGAAGCACACTTTGATTGGAACTATTAAAGACTGTCGACCAACATTTCACATTACCAGTCCAAAAGCCATTAAAATGTCATAGTTGCACAACTGTTTGTCTCTGCATGAATCACATCTCAGAGAACTAATGCAGCACCGATGCCTCTTGGTTTTAATTCTGGACCTGTATGGCCAGAAAGCCTAACAGGGTAAGTAGAAACATACTTTTGAGTTGGTGCTCGAATGAACTTTGACTACATTGGCTCTTGTGCTGAACAAAACTTTCGATTAAGGATTGATTTCCAATACAGTATTTGCTGATTAATGTTATCTAGTAGCTTTAGACAGTTCCCTGTCAGTGACAATCAGCAAACGCCTTGAACATGAAACTATGGAGGCGGCGTCTATGAACGCGTTACCATTCAGTCGATGTCTGTGCTGAAGATGAATCAAATGGCTCTATAATCTAGTTGTTGACTGTGTGAGAAGTGCCCAGATGTCTTCGTGACACAAAGTGAAACCCAGCAAGGAGTTCGGTTTGATTCATTGGAGTTTTATGGTCAGTGGAATGAGTTTACAGCCACACGCCAGATGTGGCTAACTCACGTTAACTGTAATGGTGCAACATTAAGCAGGTTATGATGAACTCCAATGTCTGTGTTTTATGACTAGCGGTCTGCAGTAAATCCTTCACTGTGTTTATGTGCTGTGTTGAGTGTGTGTGTGTTGTGTGTGTGTGTGTGGTCATGCACGTTCCTCTTTGTGAGGACCAAGTTGCAGACTTTGAAAGTGAGATGATCTCACTTCTTCAAAGGGCTGTATGATGTTTGGGACTTATTCTCCCAATTAGCTTCTTTCTATGAATGATGGCGTCCTCCAAGAACCAACATTTCTGCCAAAATTAGAACAGTTTTGTTTTTGCACATGAAAGATGTCTGTGATTTTGTCTTTGCCCCTCTCACAGAGTAACATTCAAAATGTGACAATACAACAATCCAGGGTTTACGAAGCAGACTAGTTCAGTTTTTCAATCCTTTTCTGGGAAAAAAGTCTCCTGTGAGTCCAGCAGTGTCACAGCAGTGCAATGCCAAATCGATGCAGCTCTCTTTAATGTTGTAGAGAAATGCTACAGATTTGAAACCAAGTTTAGGATACTTGGGAGGGTTGGGGTCGTCGTGGACTGGGGCTGTGGTTTCCAAACTTTGGCATTAGTATATCAGTATGTGCAAAAAAAGACAAGTCTGAGATAAAAAAAAAAAAAGTTATTAGATGTGACAGTGTTCCTTTTCACTGCTGTAGAAACTAGCTTATGATGCAAGGTTGCCAGGTTGATTCTCTAAACTTTAACATCTGCGTGGAAAAGGTGGTTGTTTAGCAGCCGTAGTGGTGCTGTGGCTCCGTTCACACTTGGCTACCTCACCTCTCAGCAGGGTGAAACTATCAGAGTGTTAACCCCTCAAGAGCAGAGAGGGCAAGTAGGTAGCGATTACTATAATTAGCAAGGTGAGTGTTTTCCTGAATTAATCCGTCATGTCCTCCAGCCTTTTCTGATTTCAGGCTTGTGTACGGGGAGGAAATGGTATGGAGGAAATTGAGCCTGAAGAGATGAAGAGAAACAGAATATTATTCAGACTTTGTAATTACGTGAATTAGCTTTGGGCAGTCCTCTCACAAAACAGTGAGGATTGCTCAGCCTTTTGGGTGTGTGCAGTGTCTCAGGTGTCGCTTCTGCTGGTTTAAAAGTCGGTTCCAGCAATGCTCTGAATTTATTTTGAGCAAAAGATAACCCCATTTGGGTGTCCTTGATCACAAAGTAGAAGAAGAACATTTCTTGTGTGTCAGCAGTGTAAAATAGTGCAAATAGTCTTTCATGTGATGCTCCAGAAGCTGTATAATTACATATAATTACAAAGTTTAAAATGACTTTCTGCAGGTCCGTATGCATTTCTGCAGTAGTCATCACCCTCGCAGGACTGAATTGGAGAGTCACAGAGACATACAGTAAGCAGCTGGAGAATGAATCGGTTACTGACACTTTTTACCACTCGTGGATCAATTGTGGCTGCTAAATGACCCAGTAAAAGACTGGGGTTGCATTGGGCAGGTGGTGTTGTGCGGCGGTGTGTAAACGTAACAATGAGATGGAGTGTTCCGGCTGAAACACAGTCGGTATGCTCATCCATTATTCCTCTGTTTGTTAAAGCGACTTTACACCGTTTTATTCTCATTATCGTGTAACAGAGGAAAAAAAAAAAACACCCATCAGCGTTGTTTTCCCATTTACAGTCCCATCTATCTGCCCTCGGACACTCACCTGTTCTGCCGTGAAATTAAGTAGAACATCACTGAGTACAAAAATAACAATAAGAGCAACAATAAGAGTGATTGAAGAATAAAGCGTGATTCTCACTTAGCCTTTTCGCCTGTTACGTAGCTCAGGTAAGAACTGCGCAATAACCTTTTTTGTTTGTTTGTGTGTCCTCCCCACTTCTGAAACTGAGGCGCTTGTATAATTTACTTGGATGAAAGCCCGGTTGATATAATGTGATTTTGATGCGCAAGCTGGATGTACTCGTGCAAACAGCTGATGACATGGTTGAGAATGCGATTGTGCTGTTCTGAGGGAACGGGGAGCTTCTTCCCTACAGCAGGTACTGTAGCGCACGAGTTGAGTCAGAATTAAAGCGAAACGATTCAGCAGTTTCCTGAAGCCTCTCAGAGTTCAGGTCAGTGCAGTGACAGCAGCATGTGGACACAAAATGGCCCCCAGCTAGTCTTGTGTTTGTTGTTTTGTAGCTCCGCTCAACGTGCTGACAGACAGGTGACACACGCAGAAACGACGTTTTCAGTGAGTATGTGTGTGTGTAAGTCATTCATTTGGGTATGTCTACATATAAATGACTGGTAAGACTAAATGCGAGTGTCACTTCTCTAACAGCGTCACATGTTTTGGTGCGTTTTGAAGCTTCAGATCGTTTGCTGTTCTCTCTTTGTAAAGGCCGACTGTCGCACATGTAATGTCAGAAAAATATAGCTGACTTCAACCGAGACGGCCTCAACCTTTCTAGAGAAATGGTCTAGTTCCATTTCACTTTTAAAATGTCTCTCCATCAATGAGCCGGTCAAGTAAAAAGACTCAACCATTTTTTTCCCTGCAGTTTATTCTGAATAGGTATCCCATTAAAAAAAAAAAGTTTATATCTTGATTCTGGAAGAAATTCCGCTCGGTGTGTTTTGCCCTCGCTGAGGAAGAAGCTGGTGTTTTAATATGCTCCTTGTGATATTAAATGAGAATTATTCTGCTAATTTTCCACTGCTGTTGAATTAGAAAGTGTTTTGAAGTTGTAGTGAAACACAGCTAAAGGCTGGCCTCTTGGTTTCAAGATATTTATGGAATTAAATAGTTTATGAACTTTAGGAGGGGCAAATATTTTTGTTTTTGTTTTCTAAGCATTTCATCCCCCCCCTCCCTCCCTCCCTCCCTCCCTCCCGCCCTCGGTTCCTTCCTGCATGTTGTGAAACGCTGAGGCGCTTGTTGAATATTCACAGATAATTTAGACGGCAGAGGACACGAGGAGGCAGAGGCAGGAGGGAAGGAGATGCAAGGAAAAAGAGAGAGAGGGAAAAAAGGAAGGGGTGAGTGGAGGAGGCGAGAGAAGGAGGAGGAAGAGGGAGAAAGGTGGATGGAGGTGATTCTGCGGATCCAAACTCTGCACCCATTGGCTTTTTCTTAAATGAAAGATCAGGGGCGAGAGCTGCAGCAAGGCACTGGATGCTCCCTCCTCCCCCCTCTCTCTCTCTCTCTCTTTCAATCCCTCCCACATTCTCAAGGAATCAATAGTCGCAAATTAATCATTCTGCCCAGAGCACTTTGAGAGAGAGAGGAGAGAGAGAGGAGAGAGAGAGGAGAGAGAGAGGGAGAGAGAGGAGAGATGGTTTGCATAAAAGATAGCGGAGCAGCAGCAGTGTGCATAATCACACCTTCAGTGCTTTGAGCCTGATTAGATGTTATTCATTGTTGTTTCACTTGTTTGGGGATGAGTAATCATTGTTGTCATGGCGATTGTTGTGGCGCCCCCGTTAGAAACTCTTTATATCATTTCAGGGAGGAAATATCTCTCGCCCGGTCTGGAAATCCAACAGTTGAAGATGCTGAAGTCACACCTACCCTGAAAATACATTCTCTGCTCAAACATATGAAACTTAAAACTCTAAATGAAAGGTCAAAGTTTGGCTCTGTTGGGGAAAAAAGAAAAAGGAAATGTTTTAGTTAGTTATCCTCATGTGTTGGTCATGTGTACTGCACACAGGGCTCATGGACACATTAGTGTTTAAATGACTTGTTTCCACCAGTGGATTTGATCATTCATGTTTGATTTATTTATTTTTTTCTCATCCTCCTTATTTTTCTCCAGCACACTGGCACAGCCTCTGGAGTATACCACTGTACATTTCACTGCATACACTGAATGATTGTGTGAGCAGTTAACAAGTAAAACATGATGTCTTTGGATGTTTTTATATATATTCAGTTGAAATAATATTTTAATCAACAAAAAAAAAAGAAGAAAGGATCTTTAGTAACACTCTTTTTCGTAGGAGGTTTCATCCAAGCTGGACTGTCTTCAGTTCTCTGTGTGTTTTGTTTATGTTCCACTGGGTTTTTGCTGACTCTCAGCACCTATTTCAAGGCTGATTAATCTATTGATTATTCAATCAATCTTTTAGTCTATAAAATGTCAAAAATAATGACAAATGTCTATCACAATGTCCTACCAAAGACCAAAGTGATGTCTTGCTTACTTATTCTGAAAGATAGCAAAAAAAAAAACCCAAGTTAAAAGAGAAGACTCTCCACACACATGCCGAGCGACGGTGTTCAGACCCTCTCTTAGATGCATGAAGACTCTGACATGATGTTGGTGTATCAGAACCTGGAGTTTGGGGATCAGAGTTATGTTCCATTTTAACGTTTTAGCAACCAAGCTTTGCTCTGCCTTTGACATCTCATCACCAGAGCTAACGTTAGATACACAGCAACTGCAACAGCAAGGTGGTTTTCAGTTGGCGGGACCGTCGGCCTGCTTAACCCTTTAACCTTCTGCTCAACCATATGGTAGAGCACATTTTGACTCACTATATCTTATTGAAAACATGTTTTACTTACGACAATATTTAAAAAAATGTGGGGTCTGTTCATAAAAAAACATAGATTTTTGTAATTAGTGCCCCAAGGAAATAAAATATATAAAGAATACATTTTTTCATTGCTTTTTTCTTGGTGAGGACGTTAAAGGGGGCTGAAGGAGGTCACGTGTTCAGCAGGTTCCTGCGTGTGACATCACATGTGTGTGCGTTTTAAAGTACACTTACTGAAAGACTGAGCAGGGGACAAAGTGAGAGCATGGTCATTTATCATAGTTTGAGGCCCTCTGAACACAACAGGGACACATAGTTATGTTGAAAATGCATTAAAGTGCATTTTGCATAATTAAAATTAAAGTTGCAGGTGGGACCACTAAACATGAAGCTCCATAAAGCCAAGGCTGTATTATCCAGTTGCTAATTTTCTGTTGGTTCTTCATACATACGGACATTGTTGTTATAAAAATATTGATTATAGCTGCTTTCAGACGCAGATCAGCAACCTTGCAACCACCAGTAAATAAAAAGCCCCCTGTGTTTGTGTGTATGCAGTGGTACCACCACATACACACAGATACACACACACACACAGAGCTTGCGTGACAGTATGTGTTGCTTTCTTCATCCAGGCTGCAAGCATATGACTGTGACACGACCCCCCCCAACCCAAAACAACAAGTACTTCTTTTGCCTCGGGACACTTTTCAGTATCACTGCATGAGAGATCCTCTCCGTCCAGAAAACATGTGGGAGAGGTGGCGCGGTGAGGAGGGAGGAAAAGTGTGGAAGGAAAGAAGAAAAACAAGAGGGAAATGGAGAGTTTGAACAGTTGGGTGTGTGCAGAGGGAAAGCGAGGAATCGAAGGAAGGAACGAGGGGTGGAGAGAGGAAGGGAAATTGGGAGAAAGAGCAGATGGAGAGACAAACAGAACCTGGTAAAGAAGAGAAGGTATAGCAAGAGAGAAGGTGGGTGAGAAGAGAGTCAGAGGAACGGAGAAAGAGGAGATGAAGAACGGGAAAGGTAGACATGTGCCAAACAACATCTGTGAAGGAGGGAGGAAGAGGAGAGGTAGCTGTGGATGTGTGTGGGAGAAAGCTTTCCAAACAACATCTGCAATGAGAGCAACATCTGTAATGAGAGGAAGGGAGGAGAGGTGAGGCAAGAAGAAGAGAAGATCTTAAACTGCGAGTGTGCTGAGGTGAAGACTGACGCTGCTGTGAGTGATTCTTAGTCATAGTTAATGTTGTTGACACAGCAAGCAAGCTGAAAAATCCCAACACTGGAAGCCATTTCTGTGGTCATAACATCAAATGATAGTGACCAACAACACTTTCATCTTGTTTACTCCTCTGCTGATTTGGAGAAAACCTGACTGCAGCTGAGCTTTTTGAGAAACATCATCCATCACCGGCACGGCTTACTAGCTCTGCTATGTGTTCCATCTATCACTATCGATGCGATAGGCCATTCAGCCAGCAATCAGCTAGCGTTGAGCCCCTATTGGACTGTGACACTCTTTGGTCTGTGTGAGGACTACAGGTGGAATAAGAGACAGTGGACCCCTGGGCACAGATGCATCGAATGCGTTCCACCCCTCAGGGACACTTTTGGTTTGCAGCCAGCAAAATATCTAAAGGCCCCTTAGACAGAGCTTCCAGTGCTGTTGTTTTGCACTTGCTTTTTGGATTTCTCTCCACAGAGTTGAAGGGCTCATGTTGCCTGAAGTACTCGGCCCCCTCTGAAGTCCTATGGATAAACCGAGGCGATTAAAAACTCACATAAAATGAATAATGATGGTTTCCTTCTTGTGACATCGTCAGAGTGAATGTTTGGGCTGTTCCTTCAGCAGGACTCTGTTACTGAGATGAATGAGTAAACCCTTGACTGTGTGATAATGCAAATAACAGCAGCTTCTTGCAGAGGCTCTGTCTTACAGGCCTCCTGAGCCCTACGGCCCCGGGGCCTTAGCCCAGTAGGCCCGTTCAGTAATCCACCCCTGGTGAGGGCAGATAAAGGCTTAAGAGGTTCTCTGCTGTAATGTTTCCTGTTGGGCCTGTGTCAGGTAGATGTGTCTGGCTTTAATTTACTTCGCTCATTAAGCCTCTAACCTCACTATACTTTCAAGGTCTGTACTTGACGCAAACTTGTTTCAGATTTTTAACTTTTGTTCGACATAAAGACTGAGTTTCACAAACATTTGACTCAGCAGCGTGACTCAGAGGCAGGCAGGTTGAGTCAAATTTATTGTGTCCATAAAACAGAACACAGTTTGTAACCGAGTGGTCAGTCCAAACACAAGGCAAAGCAGACAAGGAAGGAAGAAACAGGAGCTGAGAGGGAAGGCCATAACATTCAGGCAGGCAGAGAACAGAATAGCCGGATACAAGGACAAAAGCACAAGCCATAATCTGGCTGGTGAGTGGCTGGCATATACACTGAGGGGCAGATGTTAAGGCAGGTGGCGATCATGTGACCGGAGAACAAAGGAGGAAGAGGTGAACTGCCGGATGAAGAGGGAGTGGCAGGTCTGGGATGACAGGAAAGGTTTGTGGCAGACAAAGAGGCAAAATGATAAAACTGCCGTAACATAAGACGTCCATTCTGGTGGCCGAAGTCTGTGTTTCTCAACAGAAATGCAAATAAAATTTGAGACAATGTGTAGCACATTAAACCTGCCATTCATCCATGTTGCTGCAGTAATGAAAGGCGACATTTTTGGTTCCACTGAAATTTATAAACGGTGCTGACACTGAGGAGCTGAGAGCTTCTACTCCAGGCTCCCTGACCGATGATTTGAATTATTGTGTGCATATATTACGACTGTATAAAGTTGCCATGTCAAATATCTTAGGCAGCGATTATCAATGTACACATCCAGCAGACAGAAAATAAGCTTCTCTCCTACTTAAAAGTGTAATTCACTCTCTTTTAAGCTCTATTTTGCTCAAAATATAAAACTCCACTTTTGATTGATAAGAGCTGCCTGCTACAGCTGGAAAATGAGTTGATGCATGAACATACTAAAATTATGGGCGTCAAGTTATACTTGGTTATGCTTTGGTTTTATGCTGGGTTTCAAAAACGTCATGGTAAAAATGTAAAAAAAACATCAGTGTGCATCTCCACAGTCCACAACTTCTTGGATATTGTGACGAAAACAGACATTTTGTTCAAAAAACTTTTTATGAGATCTTTTTTTTTTTTTTTACATTTCTAGTTATCAGAACACATGGATCAGTTTATGTGATCTTGTGGGTCCCCCTGACCTGCTAATGGAGTGTTTAGAGGCTACTACACCATCCGTGCTGGTTGCTATGGACCTATATGAGCTTTTGCACAGCCGTTGCTATGCAGGGAGAGAGAGAGAGCTAGCAAGAGAGAGAGGGAGAGAGAGAGAGAGAGAGAGAGAGAGAGAGAGCCAGAGGCCCATGCAGTGGATGAGTCATAGCCCCTCCAGCCCTCCCCACCCCTCACACTCATACCCCCTGCTTTCCTTCCACTGACTCAATGGGACCTCACACACACAAACACACACAGTTGGGCGTATACATGTGTGTGCGTGGACACACACACACACACACACAAACAAACACACACCGAGCCCCTGGTGGTTTCTTACCAATCCTCTCAGTGGTAGCCAAACCTGTTAACATGTCTTCCCTGTGGATAACAGCTAATGGCTCATATTCATATGCATGCGTGCACACACACACACACACACACACACACACACACACACACATGCGTGTACAGAAACACAGCCATGCACACGGATCTGCTTGTGGGCGTGTCTGTGTGATGCACAGCTGCACACACATACTGTACATATAGACAGTATAGATACACAATGAGACAAACACACACACACACGGTCTCACAGTTGATCGCAAACATATATACTTTATGTTCTTTTACACACAAACACACACACACACACACACACACACACACACACACACACACACACACACACACACACACACGCCTATCTCCCTCACCACATTACAGTGGCCACAACAACAACCACAGCAGAGGTGTTTGAGGGAGGCACTTAACCTTGTGGCTGCTTATTGAAGGACTGGTTGAACTTTGAAGCTCCCAGGTGTGGATGTGTATTACTGAATGAACAGAGGCCTGACAGCTCAGAAGTGCTCCGTCAGCTCTTCCTTTTATAAATTAAGGTGAGGGTATCAGCATAAGTTAAGTTAGAATCATGAAATCAAGAAAGAGGCAGAGAATGTGAAACAGCGATGGCTGTGAAACAGAGGGGGGAGATGAAGATGATGAAGGTGTGACGTGGGATGGACAGAGAGGAGGAGGAGAAAGACAGTGAGTGAGATATAGACAGAAAAAGAGGTCAAACTATTGCAAACCACGTGCACCATTACAGGGTCAAAAACAGAGAAAGTGCTCTACACCATGATGTCATATAGACATATAGGTTCAGCCATTATCTTTCATCAGGTCCCATATGCTAGAATATCACTGCTAAACTAAAGGGACGCTTCCCTAAAACTTCTTATCGGTAACTCTTCCACTTCAGCCTGGAAATACAGAGATGAAGATGTGTTTGCTGCTATTTCTTCAACAAGTTTCAGGTTTGAACAGATGTAAACATCCACCATAACAATGCATGACTAAAGGGTAGCACACTGAGGAGGATGAATAACCCTTTATGAAAGAGTTCCCTGTTAAAAGTTAGCTCATGGTGCACAAACTTTTTCAAGACAAGGATGCCCATTGTCTCCTGATGAATTTGTGCAAAAGGCATTAAACCTCATCCTGGGAATCAGACTTGTTGGTCTACAAATTGGCAACAGAGTGCAAATTAAGCTTACAAAGATGAAATGAGGCGTAATGTGACACTTTTTCAGCTATAACTCTTAAACGTAGCGAGTTTTCAGGGTGACATCAATTACAAGGGCGATAAACAAGCAAGGAAACAAATCAAGATGGAAAAAAAAAAAAATCTCCGTCAAAATCGATGAACATCTCCCTTCTCTCGTCGGATGAATCTGCGAAGAAATGGCTGATTTTATCACAGAACAAAAAAGCAGACATGAGGGGAAATATGGAGGAAGGTTTGGATGTGGGGAGCAAAGGGGGTGCTGGAAAGATGTAGGGGAAGAATGGAAAGAGAGAAAGAGAGAAAGAGCAGACCAGTGTTGCTGCTAGTATCTTGGTTATTTATAGTTTAAATGTCCTGGCTCCTTTTGCCTGAATTCATTGTCTGCCCCTCTCTGTCTCTTTCCTCCTCTCCCCCCTCTAGCCTCTCTCCCGCTCTCTCTGTCTCTCCCTTCCATTTTAACCCCCTCTCTCCTCCCTCCACATCTCCCTGCACCCCTTCCCCCCTCCGCATCTCACCCTTTCTGTCTCCAGTCTTTCCATCTCTCATCTCTCAGCGCTGAAATTCACCTCCGCCCTCTCTCCCTCCTCTCCATCGGGATCGTTCTTTATTTCCCTCCCCTCCTGTCCCCTCTTCTCTTTCATTAGATATTGGGTCAGTGCTCCCTGCAAACTTCCCACTCCTCACCCCCACCGACGCCGCTCGCTGGTGTGGTGTTTCTTTAGTAATGTTATGCAACGACAGACGCACTGTGGGGCATGGGAGGGTGGTGGGGTGAGGACGTGGAAAGAGAGAGAGAGAGCTGGATTGGGAGGAAAGACGGGGGATGAGAGGCATGCAGGCAGAGAGAGAGAGAGAGAGAGAGCTTGCTATTCATTGCTCATTGACCCACTATCTTGCCCAGTCTCGTGGTCCCGTCAGTCACATCTCAACCTTCATGAGCTAATGATTCTGACCCATTTACACTCGAGTTTTGCACTGAAGCGTGAATGCATTTTAATGTGGCGTAATGTGTGACATTATGACCATGACCAGCTTCTCATTCAACTTTTTAGTCTGTAAATCAATGCACAAAGTTTAGCTCATAGATATACAAACGATATATTTAAGTGCATGCGTGTCTGTGGTGTATAACAAACGCATGATATAATATTCAGATTTTAATTGCGCTATAGCCACTATGAGAGTTAGACCGCTGTTTAAAATCATTTATTAGATCAATAGGCCACAGCTTTTCATTTGCATGGGCTTTTAAAGCAAGGGGATTATGTATGTAGGATATAGGAAGAGGTTTATTCCGATATGCACAAAAAAGTGGAGAGAAAAAATGATGATGTTTCTGTCCTCAAAATGATGCATGATTATGCAAAGATGTTGGGATGACTCAGGACTTTGAATTGATCCTGTAAGTGGGGTTAATTAAGTGCTAAAAATATTTTGTAAAGGTGGTGTAATCCTCTGAGTGTTCTGAATAGCTCATTAGTACAACTGTAACAATGAGTTCTTTTGGCCTAAATAAACCCAAATAATATTCTGTGTGGTTTTATTTGCTATATGGTGGGAAGTTATGCCTTGTATGGGATGATATTGATGACATCATGGCAGTAAAACACTAGTTAGCATCACCGAGCACTGAACATTGTCCCCTCTGATGTGCTCGTACTCGCCATCATCTGATTTCTCAGACGTAGATCTGCTCTTATAATGTCCTGGCTGCTCAAAAAGCAGCGGCAGCCAGATAAAGTCAGACTTCGACAAGATGTAATCAAGCCGCAGTTTAACTGTTGGCACTGAGTTTACACATGCGCACATCACATGCCTGCAGCTGCTTCACAGTAATGCCAACAATCCCAACACCGTTTGGAAACAATCGAACCCTCTTTAAGCCTCAAGTGGTTTGAGGTCTTTAAGTGAGTGTGTGAACTCTGAATGATGGTTTATACCATATCAAATAACTCACCACAGTGCACCACCACTCCTTGTCCACTATAACTTCCGTTTATAGTAAATAGTAAATGTATTTTGAAGGAAACATAATGCCAGCTGGATGCTTTTCTATCAGGAAACATTGTTAATTAACATATTTGCAAAATGTTGATACAGAACACATCAGCAGAATGTTTACTGACAATGTGTTTCATTTCATTTTCCACAATATCCGTTTTAAATCTGCCTCAAGCAAGACAGATAAAACTTTTCTTTTTCTGTTCCTGTTCAGCCAGTCATAGCTCAAGGGAAAGACCTTGTTTTTGGTTTAATATTGACAAGATGGGATGTGCTTATTTATTTTTTTTCATTTCATCAAAAGCACCGTCTTAAAAACCTTATGCTTTGTTTGCCTGAACACTAACCACATGCAAGACTCAGGATCTGAATCCTAAAAGTCTCCAGTGTGGTAGTCCTGTACCTTGTCCACCCGTAAACCATAATCTATTTCCCTGCTGTAACTAATAGCACCACCCACAACATAGAACATAGGCTGCAATTATGTTTCCTTGAAAACTATAATTGTAAAACAAAACTGCAAGTGAGTGTCACACAAACATCCATTTTTACATTTTCTTCAGTGGGTCTGAAATTGAAATATTACACACATCACATAGAGTTTATGAAGGCTAAAATAATCAACTTTGTCAGAAAGCCAGAAAAATACTGGGATAGTTGTTGCCCTGCTCTGGCTGTCAGTCTTTCAGTTCAAGACATTTAGGCGTTTTACCCCGTGAAGCTCCGCTGGACAGCTTGGACTGTGCGGCCAAGCATCGCTCAGTCTCACAGACTTTTATTTGATCATTCTGGAGGAATCTTAAGACGCCGCGAACACCAAAGAAGCCAACTGAAGAAATATGATGCAAAAAGGCGTCTATATTATAATCATACACATTGTAGAAACTAAAGTGAAAGTCCAAAGAGTAGGAGATCCAATCTGAAGGAGTGACGCCAAAACCTTACATTCTCCAACTGTTCTGTATTTTTTTTTTGATGAGCCGCCAACATAATACAATACAGTGATATTACTGATAATAATACTGTATAGTCTGAGCCTCACGTCGCTCTCTGGCTCTGCTGGGCAGCATGTTGTAACAGAGAGGATTTTGGGAGGATGTAATGTAGAGCTCCAGAATGAGGGCACGTCGCTGTTCCACATATAGCTGCCTGGTGTAATTTTACAGAGAACCAAACATCTGTTGCCTCATTTATCAATAAGCTTCGCTGGAACGCTATCATCTTTGTAAGTCTGTCACATTTCTTTTATTTCTGTCATCTCTCTTTCTGTCTGTTTCTTTCCTTCTCTTCCTCCATCTCCTCTGTCTCTCTCTCTCTCTTTCTTCTCTTATTACCTCCTTTCACTCATTTTCCATCTTTCCCTGCCTCTGTGCCAAAGGAATTCATCAGGGCGGGAGGGGGAGGAAAACATTGCGGAAAGTTTCACTAAACAAAACTAGGATAGAGCAGTGAAGGGACCAGAGGGAGAGCTGAGGGATTTGATAAAAGGGGGACAGTCTGGTTGTTTGCAGGTGGTTGCTGTTGCTCCCTATTAAAACTCTTTCAGACTTGTTTATTAACCTCTAAAGACCTGGCGTACACATGCGTGGACATCACACTCTGGGTTATATTACCATAGTAGTTAATTCTGCTTAGCTGGGGCCGTATGGACATGGATGTGGGCAAAATTGTTGATATTTCATATAGTTTTTTGCACCGTGATTTTCAAAACATGTTCAAAATACGTTTTGTATGTGTTATAAATACATGCAAAAGCAGTCAGGAAAAAAAAAAACTGCTATGTTCAGGGTGGAAATAAAGAGTTTTGCACAAAGGTGACTTTATTGTGTTTTCTGGAAATTAAGACCGATTGTCCACATATGTGGACATAATGTTTCTCTAAAACTACACCATGTAAAAAGATGATGCTTAGGTTTTATACTTATCAGGGTCCAATAAGCCCAAATAGCAAGGAGAAATAAAAAATGTATATCAAACAAGAGCTCGGGTCTTAAGAGGTTAACTGTGACTTTTTTTTTTTTTTTTTTCCCATCATTTGACCATTTCCTGTTCCTAATCCCATCTGTAATACATTTGAATGGTATGTGTGTACCCATAGGTAGAGATGCAGAGGTCTCATGTAATCAGTGATAGTGTCTCATCAGCATAATTTCCCGTCCTGAACTCCTCTTGTCTCAAGCGTTTTCACTTTCATCATCTTGACTCTCTTCCGTAACTTGGGACAACCTACTTTTACTTTTTAGAATGTGAACATCTGCAAAAGCATACTATACAGTAAACTATAATGGTCAACATGGCTAAGTACAGCTTCACTGAGCAGCTTGGTCACATCAGCATCTACACCAGAACTATGAACAGAAAGGAAAACGGTGCTTTCACCTCACCTCATCGAAATAAATGTGTGTAATGTTTTCACGTAGAGTTCGATCTCAGGGAGTTTTGACATGTGAACTCAAGCCATTAACCAGTTGCAAAGTATCTTGACAATACTGATGTTTCAGGGGACTGAAAGAGTGGTTTGCTGGGTACAAATATCTCCATTACCATCCACTGATCCTATTTTACCATGCAGTCATTTTAAGAGATAGGATTTGACCAAAAAAAAAGCTTTATTTCCTGCTACAGCTTCAGCTTGCTGTACCGGTTTGGAGGAATAGTGAGGCTGTTTATGTGCTCTGAAAACCCTTGTTTGAAACTATTATGCACTCACCAAGTTGTAACACTCTTGTCCTGAGAGTGCTACATGTCGGTGACACAGCACAAGTCCCGCTTTCAACCGCTGATACTACCGTAGAGCCGCTCCACAGCTCCTTCCCCCCCAAAAAAGTGTCGCTGTTTATTTCAGCTCTTGTAAATTATGCGGATACACCTGGTAACAACCCCACCAAAGTTGATTTTGTATGTACTGTTCAAGAGAGATCTGTAGCTCTGATGTTGGGGGAATGCATGGAGAGAGGAGTCTGAAAGTGCTTGACTGATCTAACGCTGAGTGCACAAAGGAAGAATGCACTACGGGAACTTAGCAGCAGCAGCAGCAGAACCAGTGGTAGGGCTAACATTGCTCTACATTATACATGACACCGGCGCAGCTCAAAGTGACCATAGTGCATTGTGGCGCTTCTAACGTGTACATTAGCTTGTAACATTCAGCAGTTTCCTCTTAGCCAAACACTCAAGCCAGGAAAAGAGCAAGCACTGAGACGTCACATAGGGGAAGTTCGCAAGCTGTGTTGAACGGTTGCTGTTTAATCCCTCCGTGTGCAGCCGTGAGCTATCGAAGTGCATAGTTTTGATTCATACATTCTTTTCCACGTTGATACATTTTGTAGAGAACTTTAATCACGAGATTCCACACAATACAGTAACGTGTGTAAGAGTATGGTTAGAAGACAGGTTAGCCATAGTCACCTAAATCTAAATGTTTGCTTTTACAGTCAAGATCCTCTGAATGTATTAATGTAGGAGAATGCTTCAGTACAAGGGTTTACATTTTACCTTAACTCTTTTGATAGTTCATAAAAAAAATACGCTCAAATATTGGCATCGAATGTTCACAAATGTTGTTATTGAACAGAATTTCAGGGTTTTTGCTGAGTTCTTTATAAGCTCCTTCCTGGTTCGCAGCATTATTCAGTATGGTTTCCATTTTAGCCTTGTGGTCACAAAATGTACTAATAGCCCAATTTGATTTGTTAACAAGTGACACTAGGTTAAAAAAGGGTGTCTTTCTCCTTTAAAATCAGCTAAATCAATTGTTATTAGTTCTAATATTAGATTTTATTGCGGCGTTTGCATTGCAGTCATTTTGCAAATGTTTTATTGATAACTGTTTAGTTTTTTTTTTACATTCACTCCTGATATTTCTCAGTTTAAATTTTAACTCGGAGGCTGACATAAATGTTTTTTGTGACTCCGCTGCTTTTACTGAAGGTATGAACAATCTGATGGGAAGGACATGGCCTAGTGCACAACTTTATCACGTTATGAAGCAAGCATGTGTGCTGTCCCTGCTGGCCTCACACATTTTAACATTGCCCTCACATTTTAGCTGTAATGAACTCGTTTGGATTTAAAGTATGAACACCTGGTTATGGGATAGTCTCCCAGCACCTGGCCTCTTTGGTGCCCTCCACCACACTGCTCATGTCTTTGCCAAATTACAATTAACCAACCATTTGTGCCGCTGTATTGTTTTGTGGCACATGAAAACACACTGCTCCATTTCCTTCTCTCAAAAAAAATCAAAGACAGGGTGGAAGCTTTTTTGAGCAGCAAAACCCTGCAGTTTTCTTTGTCTGTCACAACCACACATCAAACTCATTTATGTGTTGTGTGCACACACGTGCGTGCCTGCAGACAGGAAAAGTAATTGCTTACTCTAAATTAGTTAGCGCAAGTAGAGTGAAAATCTAATTCCACATTTATTACAATTATCTTTAATGGGTCTCTCCATTGTCGAATGTGTTCTGAAATTGTGCGGAAATGAATTGGGCTGTCCGGGTTCAAAGATTAAAATGAAATACAGCTCACAATGAAGTCGTTTAATGAAGTGAACGCTTTCCAGGCGACTGTGTTTTTTGCTTCCTAAAGTGGAACACATCTTCTATGTCAGAACGTTTAATCCTGAAATGCTTGAAGAGTTGATTTTGAACTTTATAGGCATTGTATGTATTTTATTACATTTTCTTTTCATCCCCGAGCCTTTTAGTAAATAGACAAATCAATAAACTCATGCATATATACACAGTGACGCACTCAATACTAAAATGAAGTCAACAAATTCAACAAAGCGGAACTTAAACAATCACAGTGTTTTGGATGGATAGTCCAGATTTTACCATTTGGTCTGAGCTTTCAAATGATTATTGCAAAGTTTTTTTGTTTTTTTTTTTCATGTGAATGACTGAAATCAGTTCGTGCAACCATTTTCAGCAGACACAGGGAATTCAATTAGGAAGGGAGGGCCCTAAGCCAAAGCCTCTGTTTGAAGGGACAGGTATTAACATTTCAAATTGGAAAGTGGCTCAGTCACATGTAGGGATGTCCCAGTCTCGTTTTTTTTCTCCTCTTGGTCCTTGATCCTACTGCATACGTAGACCAGAGAGACCCTACATTAAAAAAAAGTAAAGCATTTCATGTTGACAAACCACTTTCACCAAAAAAAAGTCAGATACTAATTACATCAGTTGATAGATTACACTCTATGTGGGCTTTAAGTACAATGCACAGCAGAATATACAACAGAAACCTTAAAAAAATACTCTTCTTGCCTTCAAAGCAGTCAGGCAGTTCAGCAATATAATAAATCCATGAAATCTTTACGTATTAAATGATAAAATAACATATAACCTACATCACAGGCTTCCTTTGATGGGTTCTTACAGTATTGTCTATAGTACGAGTTGAAGTGTAATCTGCTGTGGGAGGGAGGACTTGGACAGTCTCCCTCCACATCTCCAGTACGAACCATTGGGCGTCTGTGCCTTGGGTCTGTGGGTAGAGTTTTTGTTTTCCAGCCTTTAAGTATAGATTTTTATATTGTGTGGAGGTTAGTCAATACAGCAATCAGTTGAAATTCTGAATGTCAATGTTCAGTCCAGGTTGGAAACTTAAAGAATACAAGAAATGTTTGCAAAAATGCATGAAAAGAGGAGGGAAAAAAAAGAGCACCACTCATGAGTAAACCCTCCCCCGGATGAATTAACATTAACAGATCAAGAAGAGAAAGGAACTCATTTTCTCTGCATCACACTTGGAATCGACTGAACTGAGCTGATAGCCATCTTTTCCACGCAACACGTCTCCTCTCTGACGCTTCTGATGTTCATCCACCTTTGCAGCTGAGGGATTACTTTAATGGCACTTTAGCATACAGATAGAAAGAGCCATAATTAGCATAAAGAATAAAGACACTATGCCAAGTATTTGCATAACAGATAGAGCTGGTTCAGAGGAGGGCGTTTGTACTTTACATTACATTTCTTACATTACACACACACACACACACACTTTCAGCAGTGGGTTAGGATGTTAATACTTCATAAAAGGATGTCTGATAGTGTTTCATCACACTACATTAACTTCCTACTTACGATCCTTAAGAACCATGAGGTCAGTCGACAAGCAGGCCTCTGATTGGCTTTTGACAGCAGGGGTGTCACCGGGGTCTCATATTATTGGTATAAATCATCTGCTGAGAGTCACGCTGGCCCCCCCTTGCTGTGAGGATAAGTGGGTGACAGAGTCGTCCTGACCCCTGAGGTGCAGGTTGGTCTCAGAATAATAGTATCTGTTCCATGTTTAAGCAGGATGTATAATTCAACAGGGGCAATTTGGAAGAGCGACACCTCATTATGACGACAAGGAGAGGAGGAGGGAGAGGGGTGTTTCAGAGGAAGAGTTCTTTTACAGTAACAGACACAAAGGTTGCGTTTGCTTTAAAGGATTGTTCGATATCACTTTTGATTAGAAAGCATAATATTTTATTTCAATAGATACCACTTTGTCATGACCTTCATGTACAAAATCACGTGTAAAAAGTGTATAAATGACGGTACGATGGTGTTTTTAAACCTCAAATTAACAATGAAACAACTGACAATAATTCCACTGGAAAGAAGTTGTGCATTAAAGACTGTCTTCTGTTCATCAGAGTTAACTGTGAAGAAGTAAGCATGTGTGTTGGGTGAGTGAGGAAGACTTTACTTTAACTTTCAAACTTCTAATCGCATGTTTTCTTCTTTAGCCAGTGGAAATTCACAATAGTCTTTTATATCTTATACAAATCATCCTTGTGTTTGGAGATTATTTAACTCTGGTGAAAAAAGGAAATCAGTCAATGACAAAGTATCCTGTCCAGTTTGAGACACTGATATCGTGCAGCCTTATAAGCCAATCAAGTTTTGGTTTGGATCTCAAAGGCTGATTAGTTCAGACAAATAAATAGAGAGTCACTGTAGTGAATCTGAGAAAAGAGGACGACTGTTTCTGAGGAGCTGAATTTAACAAATATGAGAAAATGGTCCAAAAGTAATACTGATGTTAAATTGAGCTCAAGAGAAACAGGCCGGACAAAGAAGAGATCTTATTTCAAATTTCCTTCCGGGTAGGCATAATTTGGATTAATGCTGATATCCATTTGTCCAGAGGCTCGACGTGTTAGCTTGTATTTACATTTTCTTTTGTAAGGATTAGGTCTTGGTAATGATGACATTGTCTGAAACAGCAGAAAAGTCATGGTCAAGGCCTGATGGCTACAAACAAGGAAAGGAGGACTTAAGCAAACTTTGGGTTCCAAAAACTGCTTCATTCCTCTAAAAAGTAATATAGTTTGTCATCAAATTGTGGTACTTAGACAGCTTTAAAACTGGAGTGCGGGACTTTTACATATAAAAGAGCATCTGTCACAATCAAACCAAACAAGTTCACGTAATGCTGATGAAGCATATCACCGCCAGTTAAATCTCTGTGTCTGTATACCAAAGTTTTTAAAGCTGGCATCTGTGCTGACATTCCCGCACTGGCACACCGCCGGTAGTGATGCATTTTACATCAGCCTGCAATGATTTGTTTGCTAGAGCTGAAGGGGGTGGGTGGGTGGGGGGGGGAGCAACCATAGAGATGGAGTAGGCAGATACAGATACAGCAGATAGGGCTATGGAGTATTGAGTATAGTGGAAAAACCTAAGAAGCAATGAATAAATAAATGAAATCACACTGTAGACGTGTCAACAGTGTGCCAGAAGGAGGAGACAACCGTGATTCACCGCAGGTTGAAAGGAATACTGGTAATGCTAATAGCTATATTTTATATTTCCATATATGCAGCACGTTGGTGATTAAGGTGATGTATGTAGGTCCTTTTAAAGGTTAGACAAATAGGCCGACATGTTGACTCGTCACAGCACACACGTGCTACTATTAACATTAACATTGGCTCTGTGGTATTCGAGCCTCCCAGTGAGCCACGGCAGTGAAACTAAAGCAGCTAAATGGAATCCAGCCTCCATTCATTTTATTATTTATGTCAAAATGTCGTCTGATGCTCCATGCTCGTGCTCTTAAATTGTGGAATGCAGCTTTTGAAAGATGTTGATGTATGACGGCCTCCCTGACACTCATTGTTTAGTATTTTTGCTAAATTCAGCGGTAAACTTTGTCAGTGTGTTTGATCGGTGTAGTTAATTGTAAAATACAGTCACATATAAACTGTGATGAAATATAATGACAACACTGTGCGTATTTATGTTATATAGCTTATATAAATATGTCTGTATGTGTTTAATACTCATGACTGAGGCTTTCTGAAACTCAAACATTTATAAAGACAACATGCTGTAGTTTTAGATCCATTTGATCTGTTAAAGTCAGTATCATCAGTGAATATCGGCTGATGACGTCATGCTCTGTTCAGCCTGCACAGGTTTCATCCCTGTCGAGACAATAAAGTATGTTCTTGATTTGAATTGCAGAAAGAATAAAGAAAGAGAGAGAGAGAGAGAGAGAGAGAGAGAGAGAGAGAGAGAGAGAAGAGGAGAGGAGGGCTGAGCTGCCAGCTCAGTTCAAATGAGAATTGGGTCCTCGGGGTACACGCACATGTATGCATGTGAGAGACAGATAGGGGGGAGAGAGAGAGAGAGACAGGGTTGTGCGAGAGAGAGATAGGAGAGAGCAGGAAGGGAAAATGCAATTCCAGATTACATGTGCTTGTGCTGCAGCGTGGGTGGGCATGTGTTGGAGGGAGTGAGGGAGAGTGTGAAAGGGAGAGAGAGAGAGAGAGAGAGAGAGAGAAGCAGTGATTAAGGAAAGAGAGTGGAGATGATGGAGACTCTGCCTGGCAGTGAGTGTGTGAATTGATGTGTTTGACATAATGTGGGATCTTCATGTGGCGACGGCAGTAAATTAAAACTGAAAACCAAACAATGATACAGAGAAGTATTGTTATTAAAGTTGAAGGAGTGATGTTCCAACAGTCTCTTTACTGTATTTTCTACTTTGCACATCTCCTAGCAACCACGACAGACACCATTTTGAATGTTTTATGATACTGTAGCTTCCTGTAAGTTAGACGGCTGAGCAAATAAAGAAATCCTGTGAACAGATTCATACAGGGATGTTAAAAATTAATGGTTGGTTCCAAACTGTGCTAGTATTATTATGGTAAAGCTGAGACGAGGGCAACAAGTATTGTAAACTGTGGAGATAAAGTTGGAGGCTCGGAAATGCATTTTGTGTACAAGTGTGATAAACTCTGCACTAAAAGCCTGGATGAAGTGGGATGTAAAACCTGCACACCACGCAGTGTTTGCTAGCTGTTTTCTGACAAGTATTTCTCCTGGTCGCATTCGTGATGTCATTGACCCAGTTTCAGTAATAAAAATGTTTATAAAATAATCTTAATGGGGACATCAGGAAGCAGCTTGCTTTGAGGGCAAAGATTGAATTATGATTTCATCTCCTGACTTTCAGCAGCAGACGGACCCACGCCCTCTTGTCTAATGAGCTGTGATGTCGAAACCCAAACTATAATTAACTCAGCATTCGTTAAGAGTGTCTTAAAGGGGACATGTGATGCAAAATGGACTATTTTGTCTTTTCAAGATACATATGCGTCCCTGGTGTGTCCAGAGACTCTCAAATGATGAGAGAGGACTATTCTCCCTGCTCCGTCTTTCAGTAAAGTGTGGGGAAAATGCTCCATTTAAACTTGCAGGGACGCACATGCAGGGATCTGTTGAACATGTGACCTCCTTCAGCCCTTAAGCAGGCTGACGGTCCCGCCCAGTGAAAAACCCACCTGAGTCCACCTCACTGTCGCCATTTACCATGTGGCTAACCCTAGCTCCGCTAATACGACGTTTAAGGTAGAGCAAAGCATGCAAACTGTGCTTGGCTGCTAAAACAGAGCTTTCAGAAAGAGAGCAGCACACAGTATGAGAAGCAAGTGTTATCTCCGTGTTTGTATACTCACCTTCACAGAACATTCACAGACTGTGACGACGAATTCTGAGTGATTTTTTTTTTTGACGTAGGTCCTCAAAGGCCATTGTCAAACAAAGGTTTTACTTTGTTTCTCTCACGATTGTCACCTTTGGGAGATGCACAGAGGGACGACACGCCGATGACGCGCTTCCACGCTCGTATACAAGACCTACAGCATGACATGCAGTAAAGTAACACAATCAATGTTGTGGCACCTTAACAAGACACCTCCTGACTCTCTGAATGGGAATCTCAGGCTGAAGTTGTGCTCCTGCACCTCCACTGTTAATAACACACAATATTACCATGATATCTACTCTTATTAAGTGTTAACAGTCATGTCAATCACATCTGGCAATATCCTGTTATATATATACATGGCTTCATCCCACGACAGAGCTAATAAAGTCTAATAAATCTCCAGCTGAACAAGTAATGATGTGAGGTTTCTGATACTGATGAATCAGTCTTTTTAAGAAACGCTGAGACCTCCTTCACGTTCACCGGAGGGCAAACCACATCACCTGAGAGGCCTCTGCTCTTAAACGCTGCATTTGTACACTTGACTAAAAGCCTCTTGAGTACACACACGGCACGATTCAAGTCCATTTAACTATGTAGCATCCCTCACATTTGCACAACAAATAGTCACAGAGACGAGCGGCCGTGTGAATGCGAGGCTGTTTCCTCCTGAAACGCGCAAGTGCTGCGGTTCTCTCTCGGAAAACGGAGCAACATTTCAACAGAAAAGCTCTGCACAGTCTCGCACCAAAATTACAAAATGATGAAAGCATTTTGCAGCACACTGAAAGGTTTTCGGAGCTGCTTCCTGATGAAATATCTTTAATGTATCTATCAAAGTCGACCTGATGAAAAACACTTTGTTCGCCTGGGTGTTTGCTGAGGTGTATTAAAGGTATGTAAATATGAAACAGGCTCGTGGTAGAGTCCTGTCATCGTTTTTATTTCGCTCTTATGCGTTGAGCTTTGGTGTGAAATTGCTCTTTTTTCTGTGTGGTCATGATGAAAATGCAAAATATCTGAAAACTTAGCCACAAGTGCTCTCATCTCAATGAGTGAGAAAGACAGTGACGCTCTTGACAGTAGGACCAATGCTACAGTATATGTGTGTGTGTGTGTGTGTGTGTGTGTGTGCCTCAAAGTGTGAGACATATTGTGCAAGTGTGTTTGTGTGTGTGTGTAACTGATGCCTATTTGAAAGCCGGGCGCTAGTCTTTGGTCCTTCAATCGCCAATTAACAAGGGCCCATTTAATTGCAGTGGTTTGGGAGGGCATACAATTACCACTGGAGCTGAACCAAGCTAAACACACACACACACACACACACACACACACACACACACACACAATTCTTCTTAATGAGCAGCACTATCAGCCCTCCTTTCTTCCTCTCTTTCATTTGCATTTTGCTCACTCTCTCCTCCTCCTCCTCACCCTCCCGCCTGCTCTGTCGAGGCGTTTAGATTAAACTCCTCCTGCCTTCATCTTCCTCCTCTGTCTGTCACTTTCTGTCCTGTGATGTGTTTCGTTCAAAGCTGCTGACAAACCTCTCTTCCTATCCTCCGTTCCTTTGTCTTAAATGTTGCATCTAACCATCTTCTCCTTTTTTCTTTTGTCAAGTCTGTTCTCACCTTTTTAGTCTTTAGTTTCCTTCATCTTCCCCCCCCCCCCTTCATTATCTTAATTCTGACTGTAATAAAAGTGATGAGCTGATTTAACTGGACACAATAGCATACATTTACATACATATTATTCGGTTTTATTTTTCTTTCAACTGTTGTTGATTTAACTGCTTTCAGTTTTGACTGTATTTCTAACTCTGTCTTTCTTATTTCTCGCCCCCTTTCTTTCTTTCTTTCTTTCTCTCTCCTGCTCTCACACAGGTTCTTTTAAAGGCATGTGTAAGCAGATAGATCACTTCCCTGAAGATGCTGACTATGAGGCGGATGCTTCAGAGTACTTCCTACGTAAGTCCATCCATCCCTCCATCCCTCCATCCATCCCTCCATATTCCCAGTATGTATTGTATGTTTTCATCCATTTATTCAGTTTAGTTTGTGTTATTTCCCTATTACCTTGTATTTATTCTTGTCTTTGTCAATGACCATATTGAAATATCAATATCAATCGTACAGTGAAACATACTTGTATTGCTTCCGTAAAGTTGTGTTAACTTCTACAGTGAGAAAAACCATAGTTTTACTCAGAGCACAGACTGAATCTACGGGATCCCACAGTTAATATGATTGAAGTTTCAGCATTTAAGTATCACTAGATGCAAAAACACATCAGTGTGAATTCTGCCACCACAAAACTGGAATTGCTCAAGTCTGATGTAAGAAAGAAAGACAGATAAAAGATGGGGTTAGGGGAAAGCAGCGTTGACCAATGAGGACGAGTGGAAGATGGAGAATGAGCACAGGAGGGCCGGGGTGAAAAGCCTGAGAGAGCAAAGACAAAGAGTCGCAAAACAATGAAGATGAGAAACTACAGAGAGCAATGTAAAGGTGGAGAGACTCAAAAAAAGGAGAACAGGAAGAGGTGGGTGTCGTGGAGGTCACTGATGTGGAAGAGGAGCAGGGAAAGGCAGCAGAAAGTGCGATGAAGTCTCAGAGAAGATTGTGGGAGGTGAAAGAGGACAGGAAGATGAGGTGGCAGGAGAAGGCGAAAGACAAGGAGAAGGGAAGGTTGCGGAGGTGAAGGACAAGGAGTAGGGTACTAGTGCAGTGCTGTTGCTCTCCCAGCGGCTTGCCAATTAGGACACTTTCTTCTATAAATACTCCAGGCTCTGCTATGTGGGTCACACCTCTCCCTCTCCTCCTTCCTTCCACCCATCCCTTGCCTCCTCCCTCTTGCTTTCCATCCATCTGTCTGTCCATCTCCACTGAGGCCTGCACGTCTGTCTGACAGCTGGTGGATGGAAACCATGGGGTGGAGCGAGGGAATGATGGGGAACAGGACAGAGAGGGAACCGAAGTCGGCGTCAGAATCTCACTTGAAATGCTTGTTAGAAAGTTTCTCAAAGTTTTGGTCGGTTTGGTTTGACAAAGAGGGCACCAGAGCTTCTACATCACTTCCATGTGACAGTATTTTTGTACAGTTTACAACAAACAACAACCTGCATCAGTCTTTTGGTTAGGTTTTATGAATTTCTTTTTAAATGTGCTGGGTTTCTAGGTGAGGTGTGAGATTTCCTGAAGGTCCTTGAGGACTGAGCAGGCCCTCTGTGGAGAACAGCACTCATATAGCCGCTGAAACAGCAGTCGGCAGTTTTGGAGTGGAAGATAGAAGCTGCTATTCATTTTGAATTTACTGTATTTGGTCCAGATGAACCACTGATCCTGCATTCTCTGCTATCCCGCTGTGCGTTGCCATGGCAACCATTTGAAATATCCCTGCACTTCTGTGTTTGTATATGCATTGAGATACGCTTAAGCTCGCGACACACTTGAGGACTAGCGGAAACCCACAAAGTCTGGACAAGCCGCACATGGGGATTGTTTCCACCAACTTGCCAACCTTTTGAACAGTCTTTAACAGTCAGGAAGGAGCATAATCCTTATGAGTGAGCAAATATGTGACGGTAACGGTCAGTAACAACTGGAGCTCTGGCTGCACAGTTATTCTTGTACAAAAGCAATCATGCACTGTTGTATGCAGTGTAAATTGTACTGAAGAGGCCAAAAAAAAAAAGGAGCAAAAAGCACAAAGTCTGGTTGAGATCTGAGATAGAGAGGCTTGGGTACCATTATGTCTCCCTCCTACAGCACCTAACATCATTGATCACCAATGTCAGTAGCGAATGTCAAACATTAAAAAAGCCTTTATGAACACAGCTGATCGGATGTTAGAGTCTTTACCATCACACACTATGACTGTCGACAGAAACCTGGTCCACCTGGGTCCGATCAGTCATCAAACATATTCATAAAGATTATTTAGTTTACTGTAAAATTATAGTGTCATGAATTGATCATCGGGGCATTTCTTTCTCAAGCTATGGCCTCATGATGACAGTGAGACGTGCAGTTTCAACAGGTAAAGCCGTATGAATGAATAAAAATACAAAATAAGGACTTTTGATTTGATTTCCCAGATTTTGGCACATTCTACATTTGCATTTTGTGAACTGTCCTGGGACGGGTTTTATCTTTTTTCCACCCTCTTTATATGTATGCACCTGAGTGCCGCTGACCACTTACAGGATAAGACTGGCATCATTCCCAACTCCATTTGTTCCTCCTGAAGAGATACAACTTCACAAACGAGCCCTACTACAATTTCATTTTTTTTTTTTTAATCTTTAAAACAGGCTCTGAAATGTCTTTAGACAGCAGGGCACAGTAGTTGTTACCACAGGTTAATTGAACAGTAGTATGTAGTGCATTTGTTGGGGACAATTCTCGACAGAGGATTAATACTCATTTGGTGTGCTGCTAAAAATTCACAAGGAAGCATCAGGGCATCTATTGCAACTGCGTGACAATGTGTTTAATAGTTTTTGGACCACAATGAAGCAGTAGAGATAAAATCAGTGGGATCAATCACAAAGCACTCATTAAGTACAACAAGGTTTATTTGTGTTGGTATGTTGGTTTATTCTTTAAATGTCTTAAATGCATTACAAAACCAGCTGCTCCTGCTTTGCACTTGCACAAGGTTATGATGTTTGACCAGCTTGCTAATGAGCTACTTAGCCAATAAAGACTGTTTCTAGAGGGGATGTGTATACAGCATAAATTGTGGTGTCTAATTCAGCATTGCTGTGTCAGGACCATAATTGTATGCGACTGTGACCATTTGCACAGAATGTCCTTCTGTTCTTATCCCGTTTGTTTCCTGAGCACCACTTTTATGTATTGCAGGAGTACATAATTATTGCAAATGCACTAACACACTGACTCCTGCACTCTTTTTGTTTTGGTTCCCTGTAATCTTCAGTGATATGTTAATCGGAGCGCATTCTGCTGTTGAACTCCCTGTAAGTCACTCTGAATAACAGTGTCAGCTAAATTACTAAAATGACAATGTAAAGTGTGGATGGTGATGCATTCTGACAGATGGAAATGATGCAACATTTGTTTATCAAGGCACTCACTCATGCACATTTCCACTTGGAAGCTTCCCAATACAACCACAGTCTCTTACAAGTGGCCAGCTCTACTTGACTGGTTGGCTGCCTTGTTATACAGTATACCACCTCTCCCCTATCCCCAACAAGCCTCAAATGTTGATTTCTCAATTCTCAGGCTTCTGCCCGAGACTTTCAATCATATTGTTTTTACTATCAGAAGCCTGGGATAACGATATGAAAAATATTGCCGAGCTCAGCTCACTGAAACGGCAGCACTCAGTGTTTGTTGACTTGAGTGCTCCTGATATGCTCAGTGCAATGATAGGTGTCCACCTCAAACAGAGTTATTACAGGGAAATCCACGCTGAATCATACAGAACAGAAAGCCTAAATCTTGCAGCAGCCGTGTTTTGCCTTTGAAAGCTGTAAGACACAACCCCACACGCCTAATCTCCAAAATAGATTGTTTATCAGTGCCTTTCAAGACAAACCATACGACTGAATATATGATCTTCCACCTCTATAGTTAGGTTTAATGAGGTTTAAGCAGAACAAATGAGTTTCGTCCCCACTCCTAATGATCTACAGGTGGCACCAACACAACAAGGTATGCTGCAATGCACCAAGAAATGCATGGAAAATTAAACATGGATGTACATGATGCTGGATTTAAAAGAGAAGGAGGAATGAGATGCACGTTTGTTCAGCCTCAAGGATACACACCACGAGTTTTGATGAGTGTATACAACTTTTGTTGCTTTAAAATAAATCTCCACAGGGTACCTTGGGGTCCCTGTTAGCTGTAGTCAGGTGCACTGACCTGAAAAGACACTGAAATTAAACAGACGGTGAAAGAAGGTGAAGACAATTCGATTGCTCCTAATTTCTGTGGAGACTTCACACAGTGCATCCTAGATGCTGCATCAGTTGTCTTCAACCAAGACAGACTGCAAAGCGTAAACCGAGCAACAACAGACGACACCTTCTGCTACACAGTATGTGTCCGAAAACAGTGCACTTCTGTGGTCTCCTCTGGCCCTTTGTTATTATGTGCATTTGCCCTTTAAGCTACCTGCTCAGCTTCAAACTGATCCAACAGTGTAAATAAGTGCAGCAGCTTTTCAGTTTTAGTATAAAAATCCACTTGCTCAAATGACTCAACCTCATTTCTGGAAGAGATAGACAGAAATTCATAATTCATGAGCAGCGCCGCCATTTAGACCATTTGTACCAACTCTAACATTATATGATGAAAGGTGTCATTCATTTTGGATTCTTAACACTCTCTCCCTGCCATTCTCCGTCCCTCTCTCTTTCCCCAAGAGTCTTTTGCAATCTCTCTCCCTCAGTCTCTTGCTCTCTGAGCCGTCTCACCCCGCCACCCCCACTCCCCCCCACTCCCCCACTCTCTCTCTCTGGGTGAATTTGTACATGTGGTTATGTAAGGGCGAGCAGTCAGCCTTCCTCCTGCAGCAGTACTATCAGCCGCAGCCACAGAGAGAGAGAGAGAGGACAGAGCCACCACCCCAATCCTTCACTACAGCATAATAAAGAGGACAGGGCTTACAGTTTGCCATGCTGGCGGACCCATGTGAGTCACATAGCAGAATCCTCTGAAACCTGACTGACTAATTAATGGATACTGACCGTTCCATATGTGGCAACATATCTAATATCTGAGTGAAACCAAGAGGATCTGATAGCGCTTGATCACATACTACAGCGAGATCACCACGGGACACAACATTTTAGGATATCAGAAGTCTATGTAAATAATATAAGCTATCAATTTACAGATTTACAGATATTAAATTGGTAGAAGCAGCTGAAAATAGGAGTGTTAATTATTCCTATGAATGAGTCTTTGAGCATATAAACAAGTTGTTTTGGGATTTATTTTTATGAATTTACATTCATTCATAGGTCTTTACTATCACATTGCTTCTGTTTATGACCACGGCTGCTTGTTAACTGATAGCACATCATGCGGCTGCAGGTGTTTCTGTCTCTCTACTTGGGTCTTTTGAGTCAACCGTATTTTGGATTGGGCCTAATTTTCCTCTGGTCTCCTTCCTCAGGTATCCCGTTTATATATTTATTAATTTATGCAAATGGTGTTCTGGTCCATTTTGGATCTGGTCCAACATTTCATTATTCATATTCCTAGCGGACAGACTAAAATGTCTTTACATCTCTCACTTCTCTCTTCTTCTCTCATGAACTGAACGGGAAGCGGACAATGTTGATATTGGACAGTTCTGCAAAATCCCTAATCATGTGTCGTGACACACTAAGGAGAAGATCAATCAATCAATCAGTAAATATTTTGGAAAGCCAACAGTGACTGCTGGTTTGAGAATTGTTGCACTGCACCAAACACAGCTTTCCATATTTATTTCATTGAGCCTATTCATTTCAATGAAACTGGGATGGCATGCAAATGCAGTGACAAGCTCTCCAGAAAACAAAGCTGATATGAGGACACAACATTCACCTCAGCCTGCTGAGACTCTGTGATGTCCTACATAAGCCATTTTTGATGTATAGTCTAATGTCTAACATATCTCTTGCACTGTCTGCTATTATTGCACATGAACTCCTGTTGTCCTTGAAACCCGAGTTGGTGTTTGTTTTATGATAGAGTTGGGTGACAGTCTTGTTTCTTAGTCTCATCAGGGTGGATTCTGGTACCTTCACTGTACTCACAAACAAAGGAATTCAGCTTACAATCAAAGGCATTATTTACTTGTTTCCACACTTGAAGCACAATTCTCCTTATGCTAAAATTAGAAATAGGAAGTGTGTGTTTTTGGTTCGTGAAGTGTGAAGTGTTTGTATGAGACTGTGTACAAGTCGAAGAGAGTTTTCAGAGTTGATGACGAAGGAACTGTGTGTTTTTGGGGTTTAATTCAAATTATGTTAAGCGTGCAATGCTTGCTTATTAATAAGGGTACTGGCACTAATGGCGTGAAGCCATTGTGTGTGTGGCTGCATGGTTGTGTGTGTGTGTGTGTAACAGCATAAATTTAGGACAGCATAGTTGCAGTGTGTATGCAAGGTTAGATGAAAAGGGTGTGAAGTATACAACACAGTGTGTGAATGTGTGTTTTTGTAAGTGTAGGTGTGTGTGTGTGTGTGAAGTGTGTGTGTGTGTGCATGCGTGTGTGGTATCGTGCAGGGATCCGTTGAATGGGATTAGATATGGCCGACAGCTTGGCTCTGGCCCTAACTGGCTTGAACATGGCACAGTCTTACGCACACACACACAAACACACACACACACACATATTTGTACTTCTTCTTTGAGGACCCTCTTTGAAATAATTTCTCTCTTAGCCCTGAAATCAAACCGTCACATCTACTGCCTATCCTCAACCCTAACTAATGGTGGAAAGGTGGTCAGACCTCTTCTTTAAAAGTACCTTGTTTAGCTCTTTTAAGACTGAAAGTCTGCACACCATAGTATTAATAGTATTAATAGGGCCTGCTGCGGCTACGGTCTAAGGTTGCAATTAGGCAGCATCATAGCATTGATGCAACTCTCCCTCTCTCTCTCGGTTTAAGTGGTGGATCCAACACCTACTTTACAGGAGTGTGTAACATCACATCTTTTCCAAGTGCTGTGTTATACAGCTCTGTGTATTTGGACTGCAGCATTGTAAGAACGGTTATGTTATCAGCACCTCCATTGCTGGACTTTGACTCACGATGCTCGCCTGCTTCATTTTGAATGGCCAAAAGCCTTTTATTTTGAAATCGTATCTAGTTTGCAACACAATTGAAGAAAGCAAGTAAGTTGTTTTTTTTTCTTTTGGAGCGTCATGAAGAGCAAACCAAGAGGGCTACCAAGAGTAGAAATCCGAGCGAAAATAGCCTGTAGTTCTTCCAGGTCACCACCTACATCAAAATAACGGCCCTGGTGACTTGGAAGAACAACAGATTTGAAGCAGCAGAACTCTGCTTTTTTGTTCAATATAACCAGACTGAAGAATGAATTTCTTCAGTTGACTTCATTAACCACCAACACTGATGCAGGTATCCACATAAAAAGCAGCAAGATTTCACTATGAGGCACAAAAAGCCACATGAACAAGTGCGGACTGGGCAAAATGTCCTCTCTTCACAAAAACTGTTCTCACTCATAAGGTCCAGAAGTTGGTCCTCACAAAGAAAGAAAAACAAGAAAACATACACACAGAGTCCTGATTTGCTCTGAAGTGGAAGCAGTGCGCAGTCTTGCCATTGCTATAATTAGATCACTGGATCCTCGTACATAATGCTAATACTACGGATGCTAGGAGACACGTGACGTCACCCACTGATGACATCATCCGACTCCCTGACGTCACCGCAGCTATTTTTGGGGACCGATTTGTGACACGGAGGCATATCACGATTTACATGAGTAATACGGCATGATAATGACTGGCAGCCTGCAAGCCTGCGCCCGTGTGTGTGTGTGTGTGTGTGTGTGTGTGTGTGTGTGTGTGTGTGTGTGTGTGTGTGTGTGTGTGTGTGTGTGTGTGTGTGTGTGTGTGTGTGTGTGTGTGTGTGTGTGTGTGTGTGTGTGTGTGTGTGTGTACAACATTCATACAAAAACATGCACACCGTTACAGAGGCACATGCATACACACGTGCCCGGTAGTGTGTGTTCATGCTTCCTCCTCCTTCTAAATAAGATCTGCTCATTTTCTAAAAACGATTCTACTGGTGAACACATCTGTCAGCTTTACATGGAGACACACACACACACACACACACACACACACACACACACACACAGTTCGTTATTCCCCTGTAGATGTTTTGCCAAGTTCCCACTACCACATGTTCTTTGCTGCTGGGCTCTCCCATGTGGGCGAAATGTGTGTGTGTGCGTGTGTGTTAGAAGTTAGATGGGTGTGTGTGTGTGTGTGTGTGAAAGAGAGAGCAGATCGGTCCTGCGTGGGTAGTGTACAGTGTGTATGGGAAACACCCCACTTTGGAGCAGGAAAGTGAGCAATTGAGTGGGTGGGAGGCTGATCGATGAGTGTGTTCACTTTGTAGCTTGTTGAGCTGATGTGTGTGTGTGTGTGACAAAGTAATGGGAGGGGGGTGTTGCTGCACTGTACTGTAGTTTGTGTGTATACATTATTGTGTGTGTGTGTGAACCCAGGGAGCTCCCATGGTGGTGTCCACCCCCGCCTCTATAATTCAGCCACAATTACAAGGCTCTCCTCTGCTGCAGCTAATGAAACCATAAGTCAGCCAGACACACACACACACACACACACACACACACACAACCATAAAAACACACACCACTGCAGCAGAACCAACCAAGCAGTGGGAGAAATGAAGGGAGGGTGAAAGTGTTAGAGAGAGAATGAGAAAGAAAAGTGGTTTCAGAGAAGGAGGAAGGAAAAAGAAAGAGTTTTTGATTGTCTGCTCTGTCTTCTGTCTGTGTCTTGTATCTGAACCATAACGGCCAGTACATATTGAGTCACATGGTACAAGGATGACAAGATGTCACACACACACACACACACTGTTGCTTAACTTTTTAAGTTTACAGAAGAAGAAAGGTAGCTTAGCGTCAGTGTTTTACCGCCTGTGTGTATATGCAGGTAGGGATGGGAATCTATGAACCTGTTCCTTTTGAGATCCGCTGGAGTCATACACCTCCGAGATTATTCTACTCCTATTATCGATGCCGACAGTGGCACATGGCAAAAGGACTTCAATGTCATGCATCTATGCTACTGAAAGGGAAGGAGTCATAGTGGAGTGGAAGAAATGGCGCAAAGTGTGAGACTTCATCTCGCGAGGAAAGACGACAACAGGGCTCGTTATGATGTCTGTGAAATGATCATTTCAAGTGAGGCGCCGTAGGATGTGTGTACTGCACGGCAAGCGAGTGGTGGAGCAAGAGAAGAGGGAATGAGTGGCAGACAAAGTGACGGTGAACGGCGAGTGGAGCAGAGCAAAAGTTTAGCAGTAATTATGAGGTTTGTTAAGAAAAAAGGCTGCAGCAGGAACCACAAACAGTGGAAACCAGCACGATGCTGAAACGTCTTTCTACGCATTGTGATGTTAAATTCCAGAAATGCCATGTATCAGGTTCCGTTTTTTTTGTTTTCCACTAATAAATGCACTGGTATCAATGAAACTTATCAATTTCCATACCTACAGTATATGCAAGCTATGATTTTTGATATGAAATGTCACTCAACTGATGGTTAGTAATAGTTCTGCTAAACTCAACATCAGTAGCAACATGGTCAATATCATCAAGTTGGGCGACTGTGTCAGTATGTGCAGGTGTGATATCAAGCCCTCCTGACTGTTTTCTAATTTGAAATAGCATCAATTAAATATTAATCATCCACTACTGCTTGGTCTGACAGGAAAACATTGCAACAATATTACAAATCAGTTACACTTGTGTTCATAGCGTCCGAACAGTCCTCCTGCGACCCTGCACAGGATAAATGGGTATAGATAATGGATGGATTGATGGATGCAGATAATCAGCGCTTGATCCCTTTGCTAGTAATGCTAGCTTATTGCTTTCACATTTCACGACCAACCTCTAACACAATTGAGCAATGTTATCTTTAATTGCGTGATTGAATGGTGCAAACTTTATTGCTCGATTTAACTTTTTGTAAAAAGTCAATTCTGACTATCTTGGGAGCAGTTACTGCAGTGAGCATGTATATTATACCGACTGCACACTGTAGAGCACATTTTTTCTCTTCTTTGCAAAGTGGCTCCCAATTTCTAGTTCATTTATCAACTATCCCTTGTGTTTTACAAGAGGCATTAACCTCTTAAGACCCGAGCTCTTGTTTGATATACATTTTTTATTTCTCCTTGCTATTTGGGCTTATTGGACCCTGATAAGTATAAAACCTAAGCATCATCTTTTTACATGGTGTAGTTTTAGAGAAACATGATGTCCACATATGTGGACAATCGGTCTTAATTTCCAGAAAACACAATAAAGTCACCTTTGTGCAAAACTCTTTATTTCCACCCTGAACATAGCAGTTTTTTTTTCCTGACTGCTTTTGCATGTATTTATAACACATACAAAACATATTTTGAACATGTTTTGAAAATCACGGTGCAAAAAACAATATGAAATATCAACAATTTTGCCCACATACATGTCCATACGGCCCCAGCTAAGCAGAACTAACTACTATGGTAATATAACCCAGAGTGTGATGTCCACGCATGTGTACGCCAGGTCTTTAGAGGTTAAAAGTGTTAAGGCTTCATACAGATGAGAACAACCAGCAGCCAGTCGGGAGATTCGGTGATGCTGTTGGCTTCACTGTAGGTACAACAGTGAGGAGGAGCAAAGTTACAGAGCGGGCAAAGACGAGAATAAATAGCCGTAGAACTATTCTGTTTTTCAGAACAGTGTCTTGGACAGCAGATGCTTTACGAAATGAGTTTGCTGATGTTGTGTTGTATGATGAAGCAGGATGGCCTGAAGTTTACAGAAACAATCCCACAACCAGGAGGTCAGAGGTTCCGTCTCCCCAGCAGCCTCAAGCATCCACGACAAAGAACCTAAAGACACACGGCAGACTTCTCACACCGCTGCTGCTGAAGCTCGTTCACTCTCAGCTCACCTCTCTGTGTGTGTGTGTGTCTCCCTGTCTCTGTGCCGTGATGTGCTTGGTGGCGGGGTGCGCCTGGAGGCCAGCACATTTGGTTAAAAATTCTTCCTTTAAACTCCCTGCCTTCTGCTTTAAGCGCCAGTGCAGAGAGGAATGGAGAGAGGGAACGAGAGAGAGAGAGAGAGAGAGATTGCTCGAGGCAGAGCAGCTTCACAGAGAAGTGAAGGCCTGCAGTCTTCCCGCTTCTCTTCTTGTCTCGTCTTCTTTTTCCTCTCCTGCTTTCATTACTCTTTCTCTCCTATTCTTTTCCTTTTCCCTTTTATCCCAATCAATTTCAGCCTCCCACCACAGTCGCCTTTTTTGTATTGTCCCGTATTTGTATCACGCTTTATTAAAAAGTCTTACCGCTCACTGTTCCGCCAACTTCTACAACTTAACGCATTTCTTTCATCTAAATTTGTGAAAAAGTGGAATGTGCTCTTGGGGTCTATCCATCCTCAAAGATAAATTTGTCTCTGATACAGCAGAGCAGAGCAGTTATAACCTCTGTGGCCTTAACAAAATCAAACAACGTTTCATTTTATCAGCATACAAAACACAGCATGCATATTTACGTCTTTGTAACTTCTTCTATATCCTGATACACACCTGATGTAATTTCTTCATCTTGTTAGGTGTCATCTCTGAATGTCTAAAAAGTCTGCACCACCCAGCTCCTATTGTCTTAAACAAGGACTTTTTGAATGACGTTTTCTGACTTTCCTAAAGAATCCTGTTTCCACTTTGAGTAATTAGCGACCTCCTTGTCATTACCAAGCACTGGGTTAGCATGATATCATTTTCACTGCCATTAATACTCTGATGCAGTGGTCTCAAAGGGGCTGACTTGAATGCCTTGATGCGACTGCTGTTGCCAGGGTAATCAAAGTACAAACTTGGTATCAGTATTCAAATACTTTTTTTAGTTGTTAATATTATTATTATATGCAGGCTAACCCAAAAACCCCAAATGCTCTGTGAAATAAGAAATGGTAATCCAACATTTTTTACTGTGCGTTAACATTAAATCATTATGAGTTATTCCCAGACAAGGACATTTAACCTTAGTGATAGTTTTTATGCCTCACAGCTCTTATCTAAAACTGATAAAGAGCTCCTTCTGTCCATGGACGGCAATAGAGAACATCTGAGGAAGAACTGAGAAAAACTGGTCGCTGTCCTCTCGAGTGGTGGAGACGTAACGTGGAACCATATACATGCCTGGCAATTCTAACTGCAGCAAAGCGCTTGCTTTGCATCCCTCATCAACCTCATCAGAATTCATATTTCTAAAGCTTTACTTTACTTGCAAGCAAAACTAGGAATTCACTGTTGCTTGCTGTTGTGGAAATGTTGGAACTCCTGTCACACAATCTAAAGCGGATTGAGCAGTAAGAGGCCCATGTTTAAGCTCTAGGTAGGCCAGTTTGTGTGAAGGCTTGAAAAGACCACAGGGGCTGTAATTTATATTTAGGCCGGTTGGTAAAGCACAGATTTTTTCTTCATTTCTTTCCCCCATGTATAGCCTACTGCTTTACAGACAAATCTTGACTTCAATTTTCTATACTGATATTTCATTTGGCTGTAATTGTATTATTTGATTACGGTTCTACGAATTGGTCTTCAGTGACGATGGCACTATTTCTTTTTTCTTACTTTATGTGCAACCATTTGTATATAGAAACTAGTTTATTTTGGGAGATACTGCTCTTAAAAATCAGGTCTTAACAGTATTTTACGATACTTTTTGCGTCATGCCCTGCCTTCTGCATGCTCTGCAAATGGTAGTCTGGACAGCCATAGTTTGCCATTGTTTCTGAAATTACAATAAAAGTTCAGTGGCCAATGTGCCACTGTTGCATGCTGAAGTGTAAAGCTTGACAGGTGGAACCACAGTAACTAAGATGTGTGGAGCTTAAGAAATGATCAATAAAAATTTCACTGCAAAATACAACCTTGTGCCATATATTATGTGCTGCTGAGGATAGAATATTTGCTGTGTGTGTCTCCTAACATCACAGAGAACCTCAGCCAGCAATGTGTTCACCTCAAGTGAGTGATAAATCAAGTGTATTACAGGTGTATGCAGGCGTGTGTGTGCGTGTGTGTGTGACAGGAGGCATTTCCGCTTACTCTGGAAAAAGAAAATGTGTGCCTGTGTGTGCATACAGTATGTGGCCGGTATGAGGGGCTTTCCACCTTGAAGACAATTTGCCCTGACAGCACATGTCAATGAAGAAGAGATGGGGTTAAAACAAATACGATGGAGGAGGAGGAGGAGGAGGAGGAGGAGGAGGAGGCCTGGTGCAGTGCCAACTCTGAGGTCACCTTAATATCTGATCTGCTTCAGTGAATGGAAACATCACAGTACAAAGAAAGGGAGAGAGAGGGGGGGGTGGAAAGAAGAAAGTGAGAAAAACAGAAATGGAAGGAAAAAGGAAATGGAGAGTTGTCTTCATCATTAAAAACAAGATCAAGGACAAGTGTCAGTGACACGCTCTTTCTTCCTTCAGCTGATATTTTTAGGTGCCCTTGAGCATTGCACTGAAGGCTAACTTTGGCTTTTTTTGTCTTATCTTGCTAGTTTTGGTCGTCATTGTATCAGCTCTGATACCATTTTACAGTGGGAGCACATAGCTGCAATAAAGTTTGACAGGGCAAAAAACACAAAAAGGAATCATCCTTTAAACAAGATTGTGGTTAGATTATAAAATTCCTTCTGCTTAAATTGCCAACCTCCTAATGGTGCATTTAGAAAAGCTGTTTCAGCAGTCAAACTGTTTTCAAACTGTCGTCAACTCAGGTTGGACACAAATATATTATCTAGTAAAGTTGAGAATTAACCAAACCTACACACCCAATTCTACATAGCACAGTAAATGTGTGTTTAGAGGATCATGACACTTTATGTGGATCCATTTTTGGTTTTGCAAAGGATGTATAGAGAGAGACAAAAGGAAAAAGGAAGAATATAATACTCCCACAAGAGAAGCAGTTCTATGCTGGGAACTGTTTCAGTATGAAAACCGCCAAAAGTTCAGGAATGTGACATTGGTCGCCTCAGAGACCAGATCGAGCTCCGTGACCACGGCAGTACCATGACAACCCCGAGGCCAATCAGCAAATCAGCCACGCAGAGGGCAAACAGACAGACAGCTGATGGACAGACTGATAGGGGAGGGAAAGAGGACAGAGACGGACAGAGAGTTAGAGCGATGGAGCGATAGAGCGATGGAGAGAGGCCTGATAGAAGGAGACGGACACGCTGCACAATGGAAGAGAGATCTTTGATGCCGATAGAAAAGGAAAAGAGGAGTCAGGAGATAGAAACGTGGAAAACGTTTATTAGCAGGCAAATATACTAATATAGGAGAAATAGCTGAGGTCTAAAATAATGCAGAATAAAAGGGATCATATCACAGTTATATATCTTCTTTTTTCCCAATTGACTGCAGAACTGCTGACCATTTTATTGAAGTAGATGATTGAGGTGGTAGTTTGACTTCCAGCCTACATAACTAGGAGGATTTCATTCATTGCAGTAAGCCACGCTGGCACCAAATGAAAAAGTATGCTTTGTAAAGTGTAGGTCTTTAATATTTTGCTCTATTTATCACTAAGAAGATAAACTTTACAATTTAAAGATTTCATCCACGTCCTCCATCATTCATTCATTCAGCCATCATTTTATTTCTAACAATAATAATATCTTTATCATGTCTCCGGTGGTGACAATTATGACGATGACATTTATTTTTGCCTCGATGTGTGCGTGTCCAGGCGCTGTACGAGCCTCCAGTATCTTCCCCATCCTGAGCGTGATCCTGCTCTTCATGGGGGGGCTGTGCATCGCCGCCAGCGAGTTCTACAAGTCCCGCCACAACATCATCCTCAGCTCCGGCATCCTCTTCGTCTCCGCAGGTACGCAGGGGAGGAGAGGGAGGAGCCAGGGAAGGGTGAGGGAAGGAGGGAGTGGAGGAGGAGGAGGATGGCAGAATGAGCAGGAGATGAGTAAAAGTGAAAGTGTGAAGCAAGGGAGCGAGATTCACGAGGAAAGGGGAGGAAAGTGGGGTGAGTAAAATGGGAAAAGAGGAAGGTGGGAGGATCAGTATGGATGAAATAAAGGACAAATAGAAGTGGAAAAAACAAAGGACAGCAGGAGGGTAGAGGTGTGTTGGATACACTTTAGGAAAATGATGAAAGGCATGCTCAGAAAATCAATGTTCTTATCGTCACATCAACATATCGCTCTTTGGATAATGTCAAATGAATGGATGGAAACTGGACAGAGGACAGTACAAAGATGTTATCCCTAAACCAGCAATCATTGATTTTTATGGCCTTTTAGTGCAGCACAACAAGTTGTGGGAACACTGACATATTGGCTATCACCTTATAAAGTTGACAGGCAAATGTGTTAGCAAACATTTCATTTATACAGTGAGGGGACCAAAACCAGTGAACCAGGAAAGCTGCGGGCCAGAAAACCAAAATAATGAGCTGAAAGTGGCTAAAAAAAGGCTCTGTGGAGCTTCAGATTATTATGTTGTTTCATCATTACGAACAGCTTTCACATCATGCAGTCATTTGATCCATTGCTAATATAAAAATAATAATTAAAGCTCCTTTAATGTCAGAATACAAAAATACATTTAAAAAAAACAAACTTGCAGTTAAGTTAAAACACGCATTTTTCCATTTGACTGACTGAAAAAAAAAAAAAAAACTCTAGACATTGTTATTCACTTGTGTATTAAAGAAAATGAAAAGACAGAGGCTGCAGAGCTGAGGGGAGAAACAAATAAAGGGGTGAGGAAAACACTGGTGACAGCACAGTATTGGAACAACACATGCACACACAAATGTCTGCGTTGTGGAGCAGCTGAAAATGAAAACGTCCTGTTTTGGAGACAGCCGGAGCCACGATAATGCTTGCTGACCGCCAGGTGATGAGCTGTGTGGAGTTTAACGTGTGTAGAATACAACAATGGCCTCCGGATAAAGCTAGGGAGGCAAAGATAGCGCAGGTTGCCATTTTGCCAGAGCATTTTTTGTGTTTTTGTGTGTATATGCATGTGTGTGTTTGTACTCTGGTTCTAGGCCATGGCCTACTGTGCTGCGCTAGATAACTAGTTCCCCTCCAAGTCAGAAGTGAGAGATGCAGTTCTCTCTGTTTCCCTCTCGCTCTCTTTCTCACTGTGTCTGTCTCTCTCGCCCTGTTGCTAGGCTAAGAGGAGGCCACTGGGATTACACTCTAAAAATAAGGTGTCCCTGATACTCTTCTGCTCTGATCCATCTCAATCAGGCCCTCGCAGGCCTCACACCTCAGTCTGCTCTCCTGTCTCTTTACACAGTATTGTTTTCGCTGCTTATCTGCATATTTGTCCTTTTGTCTGGCTGCCTGTCTGTCCGCGTGTCTATTTCTGGCTACGCGCAGCCAGAGCGACGATGTATGAGAAGAACAACATATGATCAAAATAGAGGGAGGGAGAAAGGGATAGACAGAAAAGGTGAGACAGACGAGAGAGGTTGGCTGCAAATTTGAACACAGTTGGAGGATGAACTACAGAGATACAGAATTCAAACATGATGTGAGGAAAAAAAAAAAATGTAAGGTTGAATCTGCCCCAGTTTGTATATCAAAGAGGGAAGAGAGAGCTGTGAGGAAAACAGAATACAGTACGAAGAATAAGGCAGGCGGCTTCACTAGAAACGAGGAAACTGAAACTTGATTGTAGAAAGGATTTTGATGTCATTGTACTTTGGCATATCAGTTAATGGTTAAAATGTTTATCTAGTTATCAAGGCACTTTTAGTATGAGCGCCTGCAGTTGTTAGGGCTGCCTGCTAAATCGTGTCTGTTACACCTCATATGTGACTCCACCACTTTTATACCCACTGTTCCTAGTTTAACAACTTTCCTGCACAGCATGCAGCGTACAACGTGTTTTCTTTAATTGGGTTCAACCAGTCATACTTTTCCTCCCCAAAACAAGTCTTAAAGTTAGAAAGTTAATACACTTTACAGTATGTTTGGTAGCTAGCTAGCGAACAAACAGACCAACAGTGTTGATGGAGAGCGGACCAATGTGATGTATGTGGCGCTTGTGTTACTAAAACTTGGGCTCAGCGCCACCAAAGACGATTGTGACGTTTAGTGCTCACACAGCGCAAACAAAACACACACCCATATTTTTTATGACACTTGAAACTTTACAAGTTACAAGTTACAACTTAAATTTAAGAAAATCTCCAAGATACCCTGAAACTTTGCTTGATCAGTGAGTTCTACATTTTCACATTGAATGTTTCTCAGCTGACAAAGATAATGACTGTGGTGACTTTGGTTGTTTGGTGTGTGGGCCTACTTGAATAACAGTTTGGCCGTATTTTAGATTTGATCTCTCTCCCTCTTTTCCCGCCCCAGGCCTGAGCAACATCATAGGAATCATTGTGTACATATCAGCCAACGCTGGGGACCCTTCCAAGAGTGACTCCAAGAAGAACAGCTACTCCTACGGCTGGTCATTCTACTTTGGCGCCCTCTCCTTCATCATGGCTGAAATGGTGGGCGTGCTGGCCGTGCACATGTTCATTGACCGCCATCGGGAGCTGCGCGTGGGGGCGCGAGCCGCCGACTACCTCCAAGGTGCAGCCATCACGCGCATCCCCAGCTACCGCTACCGTTATCGACGCCGCTCACGCTCTTCGTCCCGCTCCACGGATCCCTCGCACTCCCGCGAGGCATCACCGGTGGGCCTGAAGGCCTTCGGGACGCTGCCCTCCACTGAGCTGTCCATGTACACGCTGCCCAAGGGCCAAACAGGCACCCCAACAGCCACCTATAACTCCACAGAGAGGGACCACAACTTCCTGCAGGTCCACAACTGCATCCAGAAGGACCTGAAAGACTCGGGCGGCCACAGCAACACCGCCAACCGACGCACCACACCTGTATGAAACTGATAGAGGGACCTCAGACACTAAAAAAATCAAAAGGAATTTGGGGGGAGGCGGCAAGAGACAGATCACGGTGTAAGGAGACGGAAAGAGTCTTAAATGGATAGATGGAGAGAGGGGTAAGCGACAGAAGGGAAGTTCTGAGCGCTCCACAGCACCTCAGATGATCACTGAGTTTCTGTTTAAAAAAAAGGAAACAGAAAAATGCATAAAAAAAGAAACATGCATGATTTTCCCATCTACCATTGTTTAACAAGTTTTGAACATGTTTGTAAAGATTTGAGGGGGAGGATGGGGAAAGAGGAGTCGGGATGGGGGGCGGTCAGTGGTTGTCTGTCCCGGGGCTGTGGAACTGTGGAGTGGTGGGCCGGGCCGGACTGCCTGTTTAAAGGTGAACTTTGTATTTTTTACTCTTCCTCAGTCTGATCAAAAGGGGGCGTAGTTGACCCCTCGGCCCCGCCTATGATCCCGCCCTGACACTACCATCCCACGAGCCCCCCAACACACACACCCTAACCTCCCTTAAACCCCACTCCTTTCTTTAGTTGCTGTATCTTCTTGATTTCATTCTTTATTCGCATTAATACTGTGAACCATTGCGGTGTGGGGTTTTAGCAGGGAGCAATTCAGGCCGCAAAAAAAGAAAAAAAATGAAAAAAAAACCACATAAGTTAATATATGTATTGATTATATATAAATATATGAATATATATGTTAATAAACCATGACTAGACTTCCCTGGCGCAAAAAATATCAACAAGAAAAAAAAAGAAAACAAAGTAACCTACAAGTGATACTAAATCAAGTCGTCATGGAAACTAAACCAAGATGGAGGATTCATCGTGACTGGCTCATTTGACGGGCAAAGGCTTCTGCCTACTTGATAAACTGATATTGGTTAGTATTAGACACATTATCACATTCTTTTACAACAAAAAAAATCTTTTGGCCTTCCGCCGAAACCCTGGCAGCCATTGTTGTTCAGGGTCAACTCGAGGCGAAAAGTTGACCTCGCTTTTTTTTTTTTTTTTTTTTGCTCCGTCAAAGGGGCGGAGTGAAGAGAGAACTCTGGGCAATGGAGGATCTCTCAGCAAACTTGAAGAAGACTGTGGACTACGAAACGTCACTACTGCCAAAGACACAAAGTAGTGCGTGAGAGAACATGGCTACCAGCGAGGTGAAGCTAAGTGACTCCAAAAAATTAAGAATTTACATGCATGCTAATCAAAATCATCCGATCTGCTTTTAAGGAACCTATGTTTTGAACAATTGAACAATGATACCATGTAAGGGCAGTGGGGTGACAAAGTAGAAATTAATGTTACAGTACTGTGTCTATTTCACTTTTCACTTTTTCTTTTCTTTTTCTTTTGAGTGGGTAATTTGGGGTGGGGCTTCATTACGCTTGAAACAAAAAGAACAAACTTTGGAGAACGTATCAAGGCTTTTTTTAAACAGAAGAAAATCTTATCTTGCCTTTTCATTTGATTTTATTTTCTCGGTTCCATGGAACTCTCACACAGCCTTAGTCTCTTTCTTTGTTTCATTTCTCTTGGTCTTTGGTTTTTGCGTTGTGTTGTTGTAAATGAGAATTTAAAAAAAAGCGTAATGTCTTTCAAGGTGCCAAAACTGAATGATTCTGAACTTGGATGCATCAAGTCCTGATGATGAATAAAAATTGAACCCCCCCGTAGGGAACAGAATGACATTTTGTTGTATCGTGTTTGCGTTCCCAAGTCCACTTAGGCCAGAGAAGGACCAGTGCCTTAGCCTGCATTCATTTAAGGCACTTAGAAATAGCAACCATTTGACAGTCGAGGGATCGGCTCTTGAAAAGGTCTGATGGTAAAGACTCGCTAAGTGTGGTGCAACATTAAGCTCAGCCAAAGGAGCAAAGTTCGCCCAAACCTTTATAAGACCCAAATGCCTCTCAAAGCATTGTGGGAAAGCAGATGAAACACAAATGATGTGCAACGTGAAAAACAAATGGTGGAAAGTTAGTACATTTAGTCAAGTACTGTACTTTTACCTTACTTTAGTAGTTTATGCAACTTTATACTTCTGCTCAGTTACATTTCTGAGCTCCACCTCAACCAGCTAAAATGTTGCTCACATTTCTTTAAATTAAAAACATGATCTACATGATGTTATAACTCATTCACATGGGCAAGGTCGCACGATTTCTTTGCTTCACCAACAGTACAACCCACATTCTTTGCTAAAAAGGGAAAAGTGCAGCTAACAAACATTTTGCAGGCTGGATAGCTTTTTAGCTACTCAGCTGTAGCACAGTGAACAGTTCAAAAATGCAACTTCAGATGCCGAGGCTGGTTAGTTTAGAAGCTAAAAGGTGTGGTTCCTTCTCTTTCAGCACCTCTGCTAACAAAACCCTCACTTGTTTACATCGTGTCCCGGCACCCATCTGGGTCTGCCGTCACTCAAACACATACACTGGCACACGCACTTAACAGCTGGGGAGCATTAAGGCACATTTCAGATGTGTCTTCAAAATGGGATCATTATTGTGATTTCACCTCTACTTTGCTGCAGTGCATCCACACATATGAAGGAAAAAGCCATCCTACTCTACATGCACACATCCTGATGACTAGGCTCTCTAGTTGCTGTATCATATCCTGCCTCAACTTCACCATCGCATACGCATGCACAACGTTTCCTCACAGAAAACACAACAACATAACTGGGTGATGTTGTTGGGCAGGCAGTGGTAGAGACTGCAGCAGTACAGTACACAGACTTCCTCAGGGTGCAAAAAAATGTACACCGCAACATGTTGGTGGGGTTCATTGATGATGTTACAGGCTGTTTTATAAGAGATGGGTGGTATGCTGCTGCCATTCATTCACTCTCATCTTCACCTTTTTCACTCATTCACTCACTGACACCTTTTTTCACTTGATTAGAGTGAGCACATGATTTATGTCACTCCTTCACTCCCTCTGTGTCCCTGTTAGCTCTTTATTAGCTGGCAGACCTGCTGCTCCATCAGCTGTAGAATAAATGTCAAATTCTTCAACATCAGCCTCAATGTCCTGCTGCATGATACTCCGTCTCTATGTGCTCTCTCTCTCTCTTTTTTTTTATCCCTCCTTCCCTCCCTCTCTCTCTCCCCCTCTCTCCCTCTCTCTCCTCCCCTGGTGCGATGATCAAAGTGGCTGGCATGTCTCTCTGCAGTACTGCTGTGATCACTGAAGAGAGGCGAGCTAGGGAGGGGAAGAGGAGGGAGGGAGGGAGGAAACAGAAAAGGGAGTGGAGGAGTTGAGTCAAGCAGCGCCACAGTGCCCCCGTCTGGTCTGGAGGTACATAATGATTCGCTCATATCAGTGTTCAAACTCAGTGACCTCGCCAAAGTACAGCAACAGTCTTTTAGCACCATGAATACAGCAGATGGTAAACTTTCAGAATAAGACTGACTGTCTGTTTAAGATTAACATCAGTATGACTCTTAATTGGATGTAGCATGGGATGTATGGGATGTGCTGCCTGGATATTTTAGCGGTTCATTAGCAAAAATATAATTATTATTATGTTTTCTTTATTATTAATGTGCAATCAAGTGACTATCAGTCAGTCTGGTGCTGGTTTATTGATTTTAAGAATATCGTTTATCCATTGAGCAAATGAACTCAGATAGTATATCAATAAAATGATGTATTTCAAAAAGCTACAATAGAGTTATACATTTAAATGAGGCATTATGGCCACACACGTCTCCCACCATAACATCTGGCCAGTCAGAGCTTGGTCTTTAAAACAGAGGAAGGATGATATTTAAACTAAGGCCACCATGATATGTAAGATTTAATTCAATTATCAATGAATGATTTAAAGACCAAACAAGAAAACAGAGAAACAGAATTACCAGTACTTGTTTTGGCCGGGAGACGTTGGCAACAACCAGCAGAGGATGCAGGAAGTTACTGCTCCCAGCCAAGAAAGAGTCCAACATGTAGAATAACAAAATGTAATTTTTGTAGTTTTGTTTTTCTACAGATTAAACAAATACGATTTAACATGTTATTCAGTGAGCTACACTACACTGTCACTGTTACCACTCTTTACACTAACTGTCTAGCTGTACAATTAGTACCATAAACCAACAAGACTGGCAGCCTCTGTGAGCCTCTACCATCATTGTACAGTGTTTACCGCCGAGTGAGCTGAGATTACTTTATTTCACATAACAGAGAGCATACAGATCATAGTTATTTTACAAAAACATCATCACATTCATTCATTTAAACAGAGCACCAACAAGTTTCTTCATTTCCTTCAAAATGTGAATGCAAATTTCTCTCTTTGGATGCAATTGTGCATTTTTTTCAAACAAAGGGCATTGCGTCTCTAAAATGGTAGCTAGGTAATAATGTTATAAAACATTTTTGGTTGTAATGCAGGTGAGCTTGGAGGTGTTGTGGCTGATCTTTGTCACGCTGCAGTTCAGGCAGGAGGGTAGAAGATCTGGGGGAACAGCTGCTGCGTCCTCCCTCACCTGCAATTAGCAAGCTTTTTAGGTCATGGACAGTTAGGGGCTATGGAACAAGCAGTGCTCACACACACACACACACACACACACACACACAGAGCAAGAGTGAGTGAGAGAGAGAGAGAGAGAGACCAAGGTTGAGGTCAATTCAATCAAATTATTACATTAACATGAGTGAGCATAATCTACAATTACGGTATAATGGTATAATTTGGTTTGATCACTATGGGGTATGACATAACACGACCATGGGAACAGGCATGCAGAAGGCAACTACTTAAAAACTAGAAGTGTTAAGTGTCGGAAACAGACAAAATAACAGAGAAAGTCACCAGACAGACAGACAGACAGACAGACAGAGAGAGAGCTGATCTACAGGAAAAGTGTGTGAGAAACAAAAAGAGCAAGTGTAGGTGTAAGATATGAGCTGGAACTCTTTGCCCTGTGCTCAGGCTGTGTCATGAATACAAAACTCTGTTTGTTTGGTGAGGAGCACTGCAGTGAAATATACCTGAAACGAAACCCTGATGTCCCAAAGCAGACCGAGACCTTGCACAGATATGGTGTGTAGACATGCACAGATAGGCACAGCAGGGCTTATTGCTGTTGTCGATGCTGCGGTGGTGTAATTGGCGTATCAGCAAACTTGCTTTGTGTCCTTTGACTTGATGTAAAAGAGCGCAGAAAGCATCATTTATAGAAGTTGAACATATAGCTGTGTGACATCTCTAGATCACTCAAGTGTAAATAAATTAGGTTTTATGACAACATAGTAATTAGTGCCTGAGGCGTTTACTCACCGTTTGCCATTTGTGCCATTCGCCAAGTGCATGAGAACGTTCTCACTGCAGCAGCTCAGGTTCTGCTTTCAGGCTAATTTATTAAAACAGTTTTAATTTATGATAATTGCCTAAGAATTTCTCCACTTGTGAGAACTGACCTGTCAACACCACATGAATGACGATTTATATTTCAAGGCTCTGCAGTAGGTATCTGCAGACGCTCGCCTGGCTCACAGATACTGGGACGCACCGTTCCCAAAGTGAACTGCACCAACGGGGACACACCATCAATGCACAGATTCATAATCCCTCCATACAGAACTCCTTTACACATTTTCACTACGCTAACAAGTATTTTTAAAAGCATGCTATGAGACGACTCATTATAATAATCTAGAACACTACATGACCTGTTTTTATGAAGCTGAATTACATGCATGACTTCTTTATTTACGCCAATCTTCCAAAAGCCTGGATATCCCCATGGTAACAATCAAAGTATGACCAGACAAGCTGCTGTATCTTCCTGCTGTATTGCTGCAGCACGTATTGTTAACACAGTAAGACAGCAGCAACAAAGACAATATACTCCTGCTGGACAGAGACCCCTCCATCACTCGCTTTAACAGACACAATGCTGATTTATTTGCTTGTGAGCTGCAGCAAAAATATAATGGAAAGTTTGAAGGTTTTTGATGTACGTCACATGATATCACTGCACAGTCCTAACTTTATTCCTAGTACGTAGAGTTTGTCGGTGCTAGATATTGCTGGTTCAGCTCTACTGCTTTCTCACCAGTGTCCGTGTTTCAAATACATAAACCTTGTGTACTTTTAGCATGGCATGTGTTGAAGTAGCTCTGAGCCCACTGGGGCCATGGCTGATCAAATGCAAGCACTTATGGTATGGTTTAAATAAAGCACTCACCTAATGGCACATGTAAGCATTAATATGTAAAGCATGAACAGGTTTGAAATATTCATCAGTGGTCTGCTGAGTACTGCAAAAAGACTGCATTAATTACTGCGTATCACAAGATTATCTTTAGCTCTACATGGTTATAATCAAAACTAACCCACATCTCCAATATGTATTCAACCAAACTATGGAGAGAAAAGTGGTTGTGGTCTGCATCGCTGAGTTTGACTGACATGTAAAGCATTTGATTCAGTATTAATTTTATCCTGACACACAGTAAGTGCAGCACCAGACCAGTGTCTGGCCATCCTACTGTCAGAAACACCACAAAGCTGACCTCTGTGAACCACTACAGACCTCTCAGCTTTGAATGGGAGTGGCAGCGACCACTTTTGCCCTCTCTTGTGGCTAAAAGGTGAACAGCAGTCGCTCCTGCTGTGCTATAGGTCTGCGCCAAGGGAGCAAACCTGTGTGGAATACTAATTATTGAGAGTGAACGACTGTGTTTAGCAGAGATAGACGACGGAGCACGCTGGATTTAGTACAAAGCCACCGAAACAGGCTTGCCTCAATGTTTCTATGATTGCTGACCGACCGTTTCAACATCTGAGGAAATGAAGTCTCTCCCAAAGCAATAAGCAACAGCCCACACTCCATCCTGAGATGTTAATAAGTGATATTCCCACGACATGATGCTCCATTTAAAATGAATAGAAGACAGGCTGCAGGATGCTGTAGAGTGATTTTGCAGGATGGTCAAGAGCTTGTGTTACACATTTACAAGAGTCTGTGTACAATAATGGCTCACCTCTGAGTCAGAGCTCCAGGAAACCACTGCAGTTGGCAATGCTGCACATATTACACACATTTATTTGCACAATGGTGGGCACAAATAAAGGGAACAGATGTATAATATACATGCTGGTGCACAAAACAGACTAATGTGACAGACTATTATTTGGATTTTGTACCCATATGCTTGGGGAAAAAAAAAAACAAGAACAACCAAACATAAATCACAAGCAGACACCCGAAGACACACAAACATACACACAAAAGACACAAAAACAACAAGGACAGAAAGAAAGAGAGGGAGAAAGATCATAATTGCTATAATTATGATCACCCACTCAAGGAGTACGAAAACACTGTGCTGCGATATCAATTACAAGCTGTTAAACACAAATTGTGTAAAGAGCCTCATTACAAATTAGTTTTCATTTTACAAGCTTCCCAAAAGTTTCCCAATGAGTTCTTTTATGCATTATAGTAGTGAGCCAATAAGTTTGTGAATAAAGACTTTTCAAATGTCATACACACCTCAACAAATACCAAAACAAAGCTGGTATGGAGGTCATAAATCGAATTCGGTGATTCGAGTCTGGTGATTATTACACACTGCAGTCACTTTCAATGTAGCACGTAATGAGAGAAAAACCATTGTGTCTGGCTGGAACCAAGTGCGCCCTCGTTTGAATGGTGGCAGCTGGTCTGAGAGGCAGGCAGAGAACAAGGACATGGCTTTGACCTGGTTTGAAAGGGAGACCGCTAATTAGAACGGTGATTACTGGTTGTTAGCGCCGCACCGGGGACATGTCTGAAATGATGGGAGAGGGCTGCAGCTGGGGAGTTAACACAAGAGAGAGAGAGAGAGAGAGGGGAAGAGATAGGACTGGAAAGAGAGGAGACAGCAAGCAGGAAGGACGAGTTTTAAAAAAAGCAACAAAACATTTTTTTTTTTTTTTAAACTGACGTGGAGAGAGATAACGGAAAGAAGGCAGACAAGAGGAAGATGAGGCCACGAACGAAATGACATTGAGATTACAAGAAAATAAAAAGAGGAGAGGACAGGAGGCAATAAATAAGGGTGAGCTGGACCGTTTGTCCTGCCTAAAATCAGGAAGAGACATCTATGCAGATGAGAGGAGGAGAGGTACAGGCTGTGCTCTTTCTGCCTTATTGTAGATTTGGCAGTGACCCAAGCATCACTGTGATAGTAAACCCTGCTATCTGTGAATAGGGATGGAATGAGGAGATAAGAGGCAACAGCTAGCTGCTGATTATCATAGGAAAACAACTTTATTCATGGTCACATCAAAATATCATTCAGAACAAGCCATTCTCCGCTGGGCCTGCAGTGTGGGTTGTACAAAAGAACACAGGGTTTCTTTGAATCTCCACAAATCCTCACATGGATTATCCATAAAGCTTGGAAATGGATGAATGCAAATCCTGTGTCTGTTATCCTACGAGTGAAAAGTCAAGGTGTGTGTGTCTGTGTGTGAGAGACCGGGGTGGGAGCCTGGACTCAGGTTCTGGATGGTCTCAAGACGTTCTTGGTAAAGAGAGTGGAAGGTCCGAGCTAAGCTGAGGAGCGGTGCGTCGCAGTTGTCCATCTCCTTCTGCGAGAGACAAACATGAACACACAGTGATGTGGGTGATGTTGGTCTTTACGCAAACATGAATACGGGACAACACATTTGCTGCACTTAACCCACAAAGCCAAACAAGAACACAGTATAGTGTCCATTTTTAAACGCACTTACAGCCGATGTCTCGTGGTACTCCAACCCCTGGCTCTGGGCCCATTCCTGGGCCACGGACGCCTGGACCTCCCTTCTCGCAGACAGGTCAGACTTGTTGCCTACCAGGGCACCTGAGACACACACACACACACACACACAAAAAAAATACAAATACCAAATGTTTAAAGATTGCTATTGCATTAATTTCAGCCTGTGGGTGTTCAAACTTTACAAAGACGATGAACATTTGATTCTATTAATGTCCATCCATTCATCCATAACTCCATAATTCTTTCGGTCTGCCAGACTGTTACCTGGCACGTGGAGACCGTGGCAGTGGGCTCGAACTCTCTCCACCCATTGGCCGCAGTTGGCAAAAGACTGCTCACTGGTCAGGTCGAAAACCAGGCACATCAACGACAGCTCACCCCACTGTGAAAGGGAAAGAGGCGACAGGTGATAAGGTGGGAAGGTGTAGGTGTCACGTGGAGGGAATGAGGAGAGGAGGACAGACAGTGACGGAGACAGAGCCAGCATCACATCGGTTTACCTTTTTCTACATCTGTGACAAACTAAATAACACTTCAGCAGCTCCCTTGGGTTTGTACTTTATGTGATGTGGGATGTGGCACCCTGGATGGTGACTCTCTCTAGTTTCATGCAAATGGAGAAAACTTGTGAGAAGCAGCCTCACCATTTTCTCACAGGCTTCCACTAATGTCTCTTTCCCTGCAGAGTCTATGATGTAGAGCTCCTGGAGGGGGAAGGTGAGAAGATAAAGGAAGGGAAGAGGTGTTGGACATACAGATTACGTCAAATTACATGGGTTAAACTTCCTATTTTCTCTAGCAAGAGCATTAATGTTCTTCCTGCTATGCTGTCCTATTCACTACTGAGTACAGATGAGAAACTAACAATATTAAATGTGTGGGAAAGCTTCTTCCACACTGAGTGACACATTCCTATTCTCACCACCCACCTTCAGTGATTTAGCGACTTTTATAACAAAAAGAAGGCCAAAACGTTATAGCCAACATGGCGGACATAGAGAGACCGGCTGGACTCACCACGCTGTCGTTGGTGTCTGGGATGTTGACACATTTCATCAGCAGCTCCACTCCAGTTGTCTATCAAACAAATAAAACCAAGATATCAGTTAAAATGCTGTTTATGTAATGTAAAAGACCTTATCGAGCCTGTACTTCATGTCTCCTCTGTGTGATGAACAACAAATCTGTCAATGTGATTGGAAAAAACATCTGCTATTTGCTGTGTTTTTGTACGATACACCTCGCAGTAATGAGGGCATTTTTTGGCCACATTTTCTTTTGAGTAATTGTTTTTTTAATCCTTCAGTTTTCTTCAAAAGCTGCGTTTACTCCAAGCAGATCATAACTGTTTACGTCAACATTTTAAAGCTCCTGCAGAAGAGAAGAGAAGAGAAGAGAAGAGAAGAGACACTTGGCTGTCACACAGTTGACACTATGCACAGTAGCACAACAAACTGTCTGGTTTGATTTATTGTTAATGTCTAAACATAAGCATCTCTAATTAGCAGCTTGGCTTTGCTTGAAAGCAGCTTCGCCGCTCTGATGTTCAAATCCTGACCACGTCTCCTGTGTCTCCATTTCTCTGAGTCTTATCGTTCTTAATGTCTCAATAAAGAAAAATGCCTTGAGGGAGAGGACCAGCTTTGTTTAAGTTTAAGAAGGATACAGCTATAGAAACAATTAAGAAAAAAAAGAAAGGCTTAATGGTTAATGAAAATTCAAGAGTAGAGGTTTACACTTATACAGAGTTGACAATTAGCACAAGCTAGTAGTTTGGCTGTGGTATGTAGCTTTGGCAGATCACTGGCATTGCCTAGGAGTTGTCCACTACACTGGTACCATGAGTGTCCTCTTCCACATACAAGCAGTCATATGATAAATATAAAATATGGATTAACAAGAACAAATCATAGTTCTCATATGTTGGATGTTGTCCATGTACAAGCAGCCATTTTACCTGAAAAATAATAAACTAAAATGGGCTAAATTTGGATTAAAATGTGCAGGAACTATGTGAAGAACGAGTTAAAAAAAAAAGGAATCTGATCAAACATATAATGCAATTTTTGGAACTTGAAAGTTGTGGATTTGGCTGGTACATTAAGTCTCTGTTGGCAGAATAACATCAGCAGAGATGCAGTTTTCTCTGCCATGTCAGAGCAGTTCTTTGAGCTTTGGTGCAGAAGTTGTAGTTGAGATTTTTTTAAAAATTAATATAGGGCAAATAGAGGAGGAAGATATAAAAGGGGATTAGAATGCGGGCAGTAGAGGGTAAGGAGGATATGATAAATATGTTCTTATCACAGATACATGTTCTTCACAAGCCTCGAGATCTAATGAAGTCCTAACTGGACTGGATGGCTGCAGGCTGCCTTTTGCCACTATGTATCCGCTGGTATGAGATCAATGGTGACCTTGAAGAGGCAAGTCGAGGTTTCTTCACATCAGCACCAAACTCTAAATTGATCTGATCTCCTCCTGAGCTCACACTTAACTGAGCTTGTCAAATTCCTGAGACTAAAACTCTGAAAACACACACACTTTTCACACTCACTGCCTCTGTGAAGCACAAACACACACACACAGTGTTTACGTGATTCATACACAGACACGGTATATTACAGGGAGCTAGTAGTACACACACACACACACACACACACACACACACACACACACACACACACACACACACACACAGATGATGCAGCGGTCCCACATTGGAGTGGTCTAATGAGCTGGTGTGATGCATAGGAAGCCTCTCGCTGGAATGTCAATGAGGGCCTATTAGTAACAAATAAGCTTGGAATATTGCTAACGGGCCGTCTGACATTTTCAAAGGAGGACGTGAGGAGAATGGCCGACAGCCTCCGCTACCCTTCAAAATCAAAAGTTGAAGAACATGAGGGATGACTTGGGTGTCTGCACAAGGAATAACTCTTCACAGTGCTGGTTTCTTTTGCCCATTAGTCACAATGAAAAGGACACGCTGTTCCCTGTTGTCGTCTGCAGTGAAATCTTAAAATAAATCCAACCTGATGAATTTAACACAGCTTAAAACTGCTCTTGGTAATGTGCCTCCAAGTCATGAGTGTTAGGTGATGTGTATGTAGTGATGTAAGCATGCATGCAATGGTATACACAACATAAATACAAAGTTGCTGCTCTTACAGCCCAACCAGAGCCTTACTGAACTGTGGGTAAGAGTAGATTAATCTCTAAATGAAAGGGTTTATCTCCTTTGAAGCATGAATTGTGCTCAACAAATGATGGCAATCCATGAAGTAGAACATGGGACATGTCAACATTTTAGCCGGAGAACGGCACCAAATTAAAGCTCATTGAGGGATTGGAAGATGGAGTTCCTCTTACAAGAAACACTTGATGCCAAGTGAGCAAGAAGTTAAAAATATTTCAACTAATATCAAGCAAACAGCTGGCTTCATGTAAGTGTTTTAACAGTTGCATAGCAACAGCAGCGCCCAGGACCAAGACTTTCCCATGAGCATTTGTTTCAGGGCATCCAGCTAATAAAGTGGCATCTGGTAGACAAAGGGCCTTGATCTAAAGGTACACATGCTCGCCTGCATGTGTCTCCCCTTGTTTTCAATGTGACACCTCCTCTTATTTTCCTATTTGTTACACAATTTCATCTGTATGTTCTGTATGTATTTCATTTTTTGGATACATTTTCATATAGTGCAGTAATACAAATGCGTTACGGCTTGCCTGGAGTTCAGCGAGCACACAAGAGTACAAGGCCAGTGCAAATTAAAAAATCAGCACTATAGCAGCATCTTTCTACTGTATTACTACTCTACCAGTCCAACATGAACAGACATGCACAACATCACAAACAAGTGGGTATAGACCTATGCAGTATGGAGAACCTCAACACTGTTGAGTTTCACACACACAAACACACAGTACGCGCACACACACACACACACACACACACACACGCTGTTGTCGTACAGTGTGTGTGCGTGCACTTGTTAAGTACCTGTTCTGGTGACTTTCCAGAATCCTGCTGTATTAATTATCGACGTTCCTGTCACCTCAGAACCCCCAATACTGCTGACACAACAAGAGCTGAACAAACACACACACACACGCACACACACGGCTCTTGTCCAGTATTTTACACACCAACCTGCTCTGTACCCTAACTACCTACAAGGTTTCATAGTAAACTCACGAATGAGCGTGCACAAGCTGCAGTAGTGAATATATTTATGAGTGCATGCAGTGCACCTGCATTCACTTGCATGTATAGTTTCTTCAGTCAGTAGCCCTTGAAACACTGACAGAGGGAATCAGTGAGCAGCCATGACCCCATATATCACACAGTCAGGTTAATGACACAGTTCCCTCACTCATGCACATTAGCATAAATAATGCAGATCAGCCTTCTCTGCATCAGCATTAATTGGTACATTATGCTGTTTTGCACTTCAGTGATTCCTGTACTAGATTTAAGAGACCTCTGCAGGTCCTTGTAAAGCTTGCAAGAAGTTCCACTAAAGAATCTGCATATGTAATATGATTATCAGTGACCGTTGTTGGTGATGATGATTTGCAACTGATCCATAATTAATCAAATTAAATATTTCAATGATTGGCTTATTCTAAAATTACTGACTGATTGAATACCTTTGAAATTTGTGACAATGTATGCTTAATTATGCAACCCTGTTCCACAAGTACTTTACAACTGCTAAACTGCACAGTCTACATATATTTATGTGGGAAGAGACCTCGACAGCCCTCTGAGGGTCTCCTGTACAACTGTACAGTCTGAACAAAGACTAGGTAAAAGTGTGCTGATTAACTCACTGATTAGCTGTTGTACAATCAGGCAGGAATGAACAGCTGAATACTGGATAAATATTCAAGTTATTCCCAACATACTGCTGTCTGTTCTGGCTGGCAGTGAGCCAGAATTCAACTTCAAGACTCGGTTCCTCAAACCCAATTCAGCTACCTTACCTGAATGTAAAAATAAAAGCCTGTTGCTAGTCCCTGACTCACAGCACAGCCCAATCCCTAAATCCCTCAACCAGTTGTTTTACAAGCCGATCTGTCTGTTATGTATCCTCATTACTACCAGAAATGTAACAGTGGTACACGGGATGCTCCACATGCACAACAGAATGTTTGAAATTACATGCAGTAGAGCTGTCAGGGAGAAGTCAGAGAGGTCCATGGCCCCACCAATAGAATTGCTGCCCTCTCCCCTCTGTTAGGTGGGTTAAGGGTTTGAGTTTGACATCACTGTCTTTCAGAGGCTGAAGCAGGCTTTTAAAGCTACAGAGGAGATACTGGTATCATATGAAAGTAGACAACCTAAGGCAGGGGTGTCAAACTCATTTTAGTTCAGGGGCCACATACAGCCCAGTTTGATCTCCAGAGGGCCGGACCAGTGAAATCACAGCATAATAACCTGTAAATAACGACAACTCCAAATTTTTCCCTTTGTTTTAGTGCAAAAAAGTACAAGTACATTCTGAAAATGTTCACATTTAATGACACGTTTAATTTTTACAAAACATTATGAATTAAATTTGTCTTCTCTGTCATGTTTACACTTTGTAAAGTCATCCCGCGGGCCGAATTGGACCCTCTGGCGGGCCGGATTTGGCCCACGGGCCGTATGTTTGACACCCCTGACCTAAGGCATGAATTGGTACCAACGATTTTATGCTAGATTGTCGGTAAGGGGGCTAAATTTCAGCGAGGGAAGAACTGGCATGGCCATTGCACCTCAAGATGTCTGAATGAAAATGGGTTTTATGCTTATCGACCAGTCTCCTCCCCATGACAGACATTCCAACTTTCTGCTAAACCCATGCACACAAACAATGCTGTTTTTGCATGCAGCAAGGATTTTTGCCTATTCTAAAAATGCTGTGCTTGAATATTTCTGCATACTGGGATCCCTAAACAGTGTTGGACACATTTGACCATTTTTATGAATTCAAGAGTGTTCAAAAATGGTAAAATCTGCTTTCTGATAATGTATTCCAAGCCTAAGTGTCATGTGCTGTTGACCTCTCTCCCCCTTAAGATCCTTGTTCATCCCCTACAAAAGACAAAAATGGATCTGCAGTTGAAAACAAATCGTTTTCACATGGGTGGCCAAATGGGGATTACATGTCCTCAGTATGTTACCAGCAATCTTTTATTTCCTGCGTGTTAATGGTCTTACCATGCTGTAGTTCTTCTGGAAGAGAGTGCCATCACTGTGGAACATATGGGACAGTGCACTTTTCCCCACTGCAGCATCTCCTGCACACACACACACACACACACACACACACACACATATAGACAGACATAATTTCATAATCTGTGTGTGCATGAGTGCTTACAGAGTAATCTGTCAAATAAAGTCATCATTCACTTTGGGTTTTTTTGTCAAGCAGAGTATGAAGGTGATTTGTTTGTGATGTCAATTATTGTTACAACATGTAGCTATGTGTATTGTAAGTGATACCGAAGAAAAAGGAGCCGGCAAATTGTTGTGAGTTGCACTTCAAATCTCACGATACATAAACACATTTGTTACATTTTTAGGAAAAAGGTAAAAATGACCATTTTAACGCCGAAGTTGAACTGACTACAGCGGGTTTAGCAGCAGGCTGGTTAGCTTTAGCTCATGTACCGTTAGCCTGAACCACACTTGATAAAACCTTACCGACAAGCAGACATCTCGCCCTCAGCTTCACCATTACTATGGATAACCTCCAGACACTGTATATAAGTTCTCTTGTGTCATTAATGAAGCTCTACTTTCTGTTATTAGCTGCACATGCATCTAAATATCTTCTTCCTCGTACCTCGGTAACATGGACACAACGCGTCTCTTAGCAACCAGCCACAAAGGTGTTTCATTGGTCCAGCCAGCTAGTACGTAGGCAGCGTAGATGTGCTGTCATTGGCTGGCTGTGACGACTTAACCGGAAGTATATGGAGCATTAACCCCCTCAGTAAGTTTGTCAGGTAAGATTTCTCGAGCTGTATGCAATAACCGGTAAGTTAATAAGTGATACTTCACTCATTTCAGCCCCAGTTAGATTAAGATTGTTGGTTAGCCACGACTGTACGGCACATAGATTTGGAGTAAGAACTACCGGAAAGACCAAGTTATGGTGAGACAGACCTAAGCAAAGCCTTGTGGGACCACCAGAGGGCGGACTTTGTAGCCTCAGCATCACAAATCACTTATTTTGACAGTGTTTGTGGTGGTTTGCTGTCATTTTATTGCTTTTAAACGTATTTATAGTTTGATATAGGGGTTTTCAGGCAGGAGTCAATGTCCTGAATCAATATTAAGTCACCTTAGACGAACATCTAACATTTCCTTGGCCCAATGAGGCATCTTAGCCATGTGACTATATATAGCTTTATTGAATATAATGTTCTGCTTGAATTAACTTGTTTTCCCCGCATCCTTCTCTTCTCTGCTGTCCGTTTGTGGGGGAAGAAGAAGCCCATCACACAAATGGGAAAGCGCGTGACTCCTTGTGGCAATTTTGATAGAAAGAGCGCGCCCCCCCCCCCCCCAAACACCGCGTGCGCGTGCTCGCGCTCCGTCCGAGGCGTGACAACGGAGGCGCGTTCACGTGTCCGCCACCGGCTCCTGCACTGAGACAGAGGGGGAGAGAGAGAGAGAGAGAGAGAGCATCATCAAAACAGTAGCATCCAGCCTCCTCTGCCCGGATATCGAGAGAGGACAACAGGGAATTTAGAGGTTAAATTAAAAACAACAACAGGAGAGAGCACGGGAGGCTGCGCGCCCAGGAGCCAAGGGGAGACGCGCATCCATCCTTGCAGCCGCAGCAGTGGTCGTAGCAGCAGGAGCAGACGCGGGGATTTTCCGTGTCGGTTGCCCGGTTGCTCGGTTGCTCCACACACCCTGTGCCTTTGAGCCAGCAGAAGGGGAGGAGAGGAGGACCAGAGAGAGAGAGAGAGAGCAGGCTGTGCAGAGAGGAGGAGGACCATGGAGGGGATGCAGGCATACGGAGCCGGGAAAGCCGGAGGAGCCTTCGACCCCGTCACCTTCTTCCAGCAGCCTCAGACCATTCTCCGCGTGGTGTCATGGGTGAGTGAGACAGAAAAATGACATATAAGTTTGTTGCTTCTTTGCTATGGAAAGGCTGTAAATACCCGTATTACAGTTTACACGTGCATTATGTCAAATGTGGGTTTTAATTACCTTCTTTTTATTTGTTTATCTAAAAAGACAGGCTTCATGGCAGTGTGAAATAATTAGGATTCCTACAGGGATTGCAGGATGCAAGAGACATCATATCCTACTCTATGGTGGTTTATTCTTATGTTTAGTATCAAATATACTGATATTATTTGTCTTGGATATTCACATTGCACGTATATTCTACTCCATGTGGAGTTTATGTCAGGCTGATGTAGGCCCAGAGTGGGTCCTGATTACTGTTTCTAACATTCTCTGTCCTCTTCTCTGATAATATATTCATCCGCAGTTAATGCTTTCTACGAAGCATTGTGAGAACATGAAGTACAAGCACACTCAGATGATTTCATAACAAATAATTTCATAATTTCATAATAACTGCCCACCCTCCCTTCCCCAAGGAGGAGGAGCATTAATGAAAAAGCAACAGTAGGTACCACGTTTAGGAAGGATGGGGAAACAGATGGCCGCTAAACTCAACTAAGTCTCCAAAACTCCTGGTGTCCCTTTCATCCATAAGCGTGGATTTATAGGAATAATATGATATCACTGTAGATGATCATATTCATTTATTTTTTATAAACTCAGGGCTTAAATCTGTATGCAGGAATCCTGACACCCACATTTGTATCCTGGCTTCAAATATCTTCATTTGGGATGAAGAATACATCATAACAGACAGACAAACAGATAGACAGACACTCTAAATATATGCCACTAATGGAGAATTATGAATCATGAAGCTCTTTTTTCTATCAAGCAGAATCTCTGCCGCTCCTTTCCACCGTCTCTCTCCTCTTACATTGTACACATATATCTGGTTAAATATATTATATTGAAGAGCACTTTCTTTGTAGTACAGACTGAAGGCCACAATGATTTCTCATTTACTTGATTCTCTTGTGAAAGCGAGTTAATGGGTGTGGAAGTATTCTGTGCTGATGATGTTCACTAACATCTTTAGACGTCTCGTGTTTAGACTGGCAAACAGTGTCAAGAGATGTTTTCTATCAAGTATAGTTATAGAAATCACTTTTAGGGACCAAAAAGTGCTCACTAACTGTATCCTTGTGCCTTACACTGCCACTTCATCACCATGTTTGCATTTCTTCACAAGGAATGTGCAAATTTACTCTTTAAGTTAGCTGGTTTTGTTAAGTGCACTCACAAGTCTGTTTGCCTTTGTAGTCCTGCTGCTAAATACAGCAGCTAGCATACTGGTTTGTTCTTTATGGTGAAGTGTAACATATTAAAGGAGGGTTAGTTGTGATGACTTCTTATTCATCAAGGTTTTGCACAACAAAGTGCAAGTTCTGGTCCTTTCATGCTACACACTCGTAGGACATATATACAAATGATTAATTATTATTTGTAGGATTGTGTCTGCATGGCTTTAAATAATGCCAAGAGCCTTTTTACTGAAAGGATTAAGAGGCAGATTAAATCATGTGGATGCACAAGTTATACTATCCATTAAAGGGCCAGTTTTCCTGGCATGCCGAAGACATCAGGTCACAAGGGCTGATCTGTACTTTAAACTTACTGAATAACTAATTGGCGTGAAAGGGAACTTTTTCGGTGTGTTTATGATAGACCGAACTAATGCTTTGTAGTTTTATGTCATCCAGTGATGAAAACAGGAAAAGAGTTCATAGATTGCAGTTTGAAAGTTGTAATTTACCATCAAGCGTCGTCACACTGTGGTTCCGTTTCTGTCCCTTGTGACTGAAGCGAGCGTGACTGATGGTATTTAACTTAAAGTTCACGTAAAGCATGAACTGTGTCATTCAAATCTAAACCACGTGAACGAGGTGTGAAAATAGGCAGAGTGCGTGTTAACCTCTCAACCCTACTTGGCTTGTCTTGTGTTGCTATTCGATGAACCATGAATGGCCTCGTAGTTACGAGGTCAGATCTATGGTTGTAGGCAAGTACATACACTTATAATTACATTAATGTGATGAAGCATTTTGTTATTCATTGGCTTTTGTTTTGATATGGTGTATACTGTATATGAATCATTTGTAACATACAGAAAGACAATCACTGAGTGAAACGTGACGTGACAATATGATGGTGTACCACTTTTCAGTGGAAATATAATAATATAATTTTGAAAATAAATGATATAACTCAATTGAGGGCTTAATTGTTTGTGTTATGAAATATCAAAAAAAAAACAAAAAACAGTGAAAAAGGCATTCAGAATCTCTCCATTTCTAAGAGTCCAAGGTGATGTGTTCAAACAAAACATCCAATATTCAAACTGCACTAATGTCAAACAGAGAAAAAAAGCAAATCTTTGAATTTAGAGACTGAAACCAACAAATGTTTGGTGTCTTTTTACAGATGGCTTAAATTGTCATTGAAAGTGCTGTCGATAAAATGTTTAGTTGATCAGCTGATTGATGTCCAACTATACTATTAATGTCCTCCAACTGTACCCATCATTTCCCCCACTGCATTAGACTTTGAGAGACGCGCTAAGCTGGGTGAAAAAGACAAACCTGCACGTATGCAGGTATGAAGTGACTTTATGGGCCCTCATGAGATGCCTCGCCCCCTAGGTGTCACCAGAGCAACAACGTGTCTCCATAGTAACAGCCACAGCCTGGGCTGTGATGTTTTGTGTGAAGGTGTTAAAACTCAGTCTGCTGTGGTGGAGGGAAACTATCAACGTTTGGTGATGGGGGGGATGTCAAATGTGTTTGTGCAGGTGTGTGTGTGTGAGTGTGAGTGTGTGCGTGCATGCACTTCAGCCTCAGGGAGTCAGCCCGGTATGTTTGTGATGATGCAACGTGGATGGAGGAGAGAAGAAGAGTGAACATAATCACAGAGACAGGGAGAGCACCATGTGTGTGGCTAAAATAATACAAGCAATTGAATTAAACTAATCAGAGTGAACTTGTTTTGTGAAGTTAACATGAAATCTTTTTGTCGAGATCTGTATTTTAAAGACTTTTGAAGCTCGGATAGTTGCTTTCTTTGCTGTGCTGCTGTTCGAGGATTTGGGTTACCACCAGGGCAACTTTAAACATCTATCAAATCATAATACACCGAAATGTGGTGTTGGGCTCAGCTTAGTGCTTTACTCCACCAAAGGAGCATCTTTGTTCTCAGAAGTCGACATGCCCAAAGCAGAGTTTCTGTCGGCTGAGCGAGCGTGCGGATCAAAGTTCACCTCTAGACTCAGCACCGATGCAAAGAAAGAAAGTGATATTTTCTGTGTGTTTCTCTTTGAAACAGAAAGACTTTCAATGTGACCGACTCTATAGTCTGCGATAGCCACCTTTGCATACATTGATAGTGATAATAGCATTCCTCTGCATATTACAGTTCGTCAAAGGTTCTTGGTTTTCACACCATTTTCACAGACCTGTAATAATCTGTTACTTTCCAAGTTGGTTAACTGAGAGCCGCTGAAGAAAACTCTACTGCTGTCTTATTTTCTCTTTCATCAAAACGCTCCTGTTTTAATTTTAGCTATGATGATATTTAGCATTTCAGAGGTCAGATTCTGTAATTGGTGAGTAACTATTTGATATTAGCAACACAAACACAAACTCTGCAGTGCAGCACATTCTGTCAGCTCCATGTAAAAACAGGAACACGCTCACACACAAACACTCACAGTTTGTTAGTGCCTACATGTCAGAATTCAGACACAGTGTCAGAGATTTTAATATGCGAGTTGCATGTTTGCATTGTGTAAAAGCCTGTATGTGCTTGTGGAAGTCATGTTGTAATGTGCTAATGTAAATGTCAGTGGATCTGTGGTGAACTAAACTAGACTTTCTGTTGTTGCATTAAACACATACAAATGTAGAGTAACACCCAGCTGTCTGTCAAACAGGGTTCTTAATACATTTTGGTATTTTTTTACTGGTCAGTGTCAGTTTATCCCCAAACTCTCCATTGATATTGCAATAGGGATGCATTGTATTGTCTGTTGTGGCGAACCTGTGCTCACAGATCACTGCTGTGTTCATTTGACTTACGTACATTGGAGACTTTAAGTAAGTTTGTTGTACTTCTGTGTTTTGTTTGGCCCGCAGGTCCCACAAATCCCACAAAAGATGTTGACAGCACAGGTTTCCGAGTGCAGTGGGTTGTGGGAGCAAGGTGGTTGCTGTAGAAAATCCTGTCAGTTAGTACAGACAAGTTAAAGAACTAGATATCTCAGCTCTTGTAAATATAGCCAGTATCTAAATGACTACACCAGTGTGTTTGCACGTGTTAGCTCCCTAACAATCTAACGGACCATTGTCAGTCCTCATTACCATTCCACTTAACCATTGTAGGGCTGTAGCTAACAGTTATTCTCATTACTGATACATTTCATTCCATATTATTATCTCAATTGTTTGTTTGTCTGTAAAATGTTAGAAAATAGTGAAAATGCTGTCACTTCCTGCCGGCCCAGGTGGCACCTACCAGATGACTTGTTTGGTCCAATCAACATTGCAAAGCCTGAAGACATCCAGTCTGCAATCATGGATGACAAAGAAAAGCATTAAACCCTCACATTTGAGAACCAGGAACAAGCAAAAGTTTGGTATTTGGACTTAAATGACATAAATGATTATTCGTGATCAACTAATTGATTAATCGACTAGTTGTTGTAGCTCTACATCATTATTTTCAGCCCATTAAAATTATCAGGCACCTGTGATTAAGGTTTGATAGTGTAATCTGAAAAGTCAACATCAAGTTAGCATTCGAGTCACTGTATTGTTGTGCAGTAATGCAATTTAAATAGATTGATTCATCAGTGATGATTAGAATGATAATGTAAGATTGACAAAGGGTAATGATGAAGACAGTGATGAAATCAAGGAGTTAAGTGAGGAAATGGAAGGGCACTTTTCCTAGATGATGCGTCAAGTTATCATTGTATACAAGTCATGAGTTGTGCTATGGATCAGTATCGGGGCCTATCTGGGGATAGTTTAATGGCAAATGCAGATCCTTCCTTCACTCTGCTGTGTGTTGTCCACCTCGACCTGCTAGAGCTGCCCTGCTTTACTACAGTCGGCCTCTACAGTGCAGCATTAGCATTTTGCTCCATATGCATGTAAAAGTGAAAACTTGAGTGTGAATGTGAAGCGTTATTTGCACATACTGGGAAGAGTGACTCTGAAATGTGACACCAACGTAGGCAAAGTTGTTAAAAGGCAAAAATGGATTAACTGTTGCATGATTTGTGTGTCTGTACTCAACCAAAGATCATTTGTGAGGAAAGAAACTCCACTCTCCACCAAATACATATTCAGTTTTGGTAAGTCTAAGTATTGGATTGGTATTGGCAGATACCCAGTATTAGAGGATTTTTGTCAGGATCAGGGCCAAAAAAAAATAGTTCAGTGTGATAGATTATACATTTAAAGTTAGCTTTAAGAGGTTACAGATTTTCATTAAGTAGAGGAATCAATAGAGACGTGCCCGTGAGACACGGCTGTGATAAAAAGGGACATGTAATATGTGGTAAATGGGCTACATCATCCTTTCTGACTGATATATCTTGTGAAATTTCTCTGATGAACCATACACGATGAACACATCACACTAGTCATAAAAGCACATGCAGAGGAAGTAACCGAATGACCGGCAGTCCAGACCGCACTTCCACTCTCACTTGATTCTGTTATGCTTGGGTTTACAAGATTGAGGAAGCGTCTGTTTCCTTACGGAGATTCAACCCTTTTTTTGCTGGAATCATCTCATCTCACTAATTACCTCCTAAATTCATATGGTGGGGGATAAAAAAAAAAGAGGGGCACGTTGAGGAGAGCAGAGTGTGTGTGTGTGTGAATGAGTGAGTGGGTAGAACAGAGTGTAAATGTGTGGATATGAATGTCGCCGTGTCCTGGACTTGTGATTATGTCTGTCTGTCTCATTGTGTACCCTTGGTGCTGCAGTGGCTCTCCTTGGATTGTACTCTGACAAGGTCTCCTCTCTCTCTCTGTCTCTCTCTCTCCTATCTCGCTCTCTCATTACATGAGCAGCTGCTGCCATGGTGACAGCAGCAATCAGGTATGCCCAGTACAGGCCAACACACTGCAGCAGACAATAAGCCCCCCCCTCACACACACACACACACACACACATACACAGTATAAAATATCTTCCAGCATTGATCCTGTATTATTCAGCAGTCCAGCTAACTCACTGTTGACTTGTCATGAGCATCGCTCTTCTGTCACGTCTGTCTCCTTTCACAAGCACGTTTTCCTAATCATTCACCGCACTTGATGCCTGTCATTATGTTTTTGGTTGCTATTGACTGCAGCTCAAACACAAACCCCTTTAAATCACTCATTTTCAGCGTGTTTCTATTGAGGATCTAGTTCAAACTGATCCCAATTACAGCTTTGTCTTCTCTCAGTAGTGAGTGCATCATCACAGTTGGCTGACTCGGTTAATTCTTCCAGTGTTGTTGTCTTGAATTGGATTTTTTGCATATGCATCTAGAGCGACTTATAATGAGTCCAACAAAAGCTTCAGATACACACATCACAAAATATTATAAGGACCTGTGCAGTGCAAGATGAGTGGTCAGAGTGGAACAAAATTATTTATCAGAAACCAGTTTTTTATGTGGCTCTAATCCTTTTCTTTTACATTACTCCATGTCATTGTTTTTTGTAGTTCTGCAGCTAGACGTTAGGGTAAAGAAAAGGAGGTCAGCAGGCTGAATGCTACACACTTGATGTGTCAGAATGCACCAACCACAGTTCTTGTTGGATGGTTGAACAGCATGTGGAGCTGTCTTATTCTGATATTAATTCGTTAAGATGTGTTTTTAAGGTTAAGGTTTAGGGTAAGGGCATTAGGCATTAAGTTCTGATGGTAAGGGCTGAGGAATGCATTATGTCCTCACAACTACTGAAAAACAAGAATGTGTATGTGTGGTTGGTTCTGATACAGGATTTAATATAAGGTACTGTGTGTGATCGCTGGGGTGATGTGAGGCCAGGCTCAATTGTCTGGTCTCCACAATGGATCCAAAAGGCCATTGAGCTCGCACAGCAGCAGCTTTAAATCATTCACAAACAGCCAGACTGGACTGATATGATTTCAGTCTACCCAGTGGCTGAGATGGCTGTTATAAATGTGTGTGTGTGTGTGTGTTGTATGTAGCAATCAAATAATTTTGTTCAAATTTAGATGAAAAAGCATAAAGGTACATATGAAGGAAGTAAGGTAGAAAGACAGAGGGACATCCTGGAGGAAGCACATGCAAGTATGTACACACATGAATATACATGCAAACACACACACATGCACACACACTTCTGGCAATCGGCATCCTTGATGTGCAATTTGTAAGTGACCCTCTGATGGTCACAAGATCTGAAACCCACGTGGTGTGCTTCACAGTGCCTGCTTTCATCACCACCGAAGCCTTGTGATCTGTCCACGGATCAGAGGGGCGAGGGAACACACACACACACACTCTCACACACACCTAAAGAAGTCATGTACCGACAGATTCACAGCAAAAAAGAATGGGGGAGGGTGTGAAGGAGAGTCATACATGAAGCCATATCACATGCTCCACTTTTCATGGCTGCCAATGCAAGTGAAGAATGTTTAAGGGCAGTCAGTTCAAGTATTCACCCCAATTCAGTGACATTTTTGTATCCAATTCAGTATTTTTAGGCTGAAATTATGGCTTAGGTGCAGATATACATTTCTAGGGTAGAAAAATGGGTGATGCACCTTGCAATATGCAGTTGGCGTGCATGTGAAGGACACACTCCTGCTCCAGCCATCACAAACCTCCAAGCAGTCAGAGAAAAAGCTCAGTAATTCAATCTGCCCCTTGCCATGTGACAGCAAATATAATTGTGACCCAGAAGACGATTTGTGTTTTCAAACCCAATGAACTGGGTCATACCAAAACCAGTTCTTATTTCGAGTAAGAGCATTCGGGTGTTTGGTGTTTGTGTCACTGGAACAGGCATTGAAAAGGAGGGAGTGTGGAAAATAGAGGCCCATAGAGAAAGATAATCCCTGGTGAGTGAGTTTATTTCCCAGTGGGGTTTCTCAGGGGAGCATCATAAAACCAAACTGTGTCACATCACTAAAAACTAGTGGCCCTGCAGGTCCTGCTGTCCTTGTTACAGAAGCGGACACACTCCTTTCTGCATCCAGATTTTAGAGGAAAAAAAAGTAAGTGGACATAGATGTACATGTACACCTGAGTGGAAGGAAACACTCTGGGCTTTAGTTGTTGTTGTCACTATATGAAGCAAACTCCTGTCACAATAAATGTGTTCTGGGGCATTTTATGTGTTTGTTCATGCCCCTAAGAGGAAAAGAGGAGAGATAAAGAGCTGAGGAATGGCATATAACAAAAGCTTGAGCTTCCCCAGAGCTCCAGTGCAGAAATGTGGTCATGTGATAACACCTGATGCAGTTCCATTTGCTTAAGAAAGTGTGAGATACATTTGAAAGTTGCAAAAAAAAAAAAAAAGGTACTAAGTGATGCTTTTGCGAAGTCAGCAATGAACATTCCTGCTAAATAGTTACAGGATGTTTTCAGACTGGTACTAATTGATTTATGGAGGCTTAAGCTTGTGAAAGCTAAATCAGGTTAGCATTAGCAACCTCTCATATCTAAAATAAGCTATTCTGTATTCTCTCTGCAAAATAAAAGAAAAAGAAATGCTGTTGAAATGCTTGCTTTGATATTTGCCGCAGTTATAATCATCAGAAATAATCCTAATAGTCCTGTGGATGTAATCCTAAAGTAGTTAGTAGCATTAGTGAGCATGAGCTGTTCCTGTTTTGGGTGTTTTTCTCAGAGGTCAGAGCGGAAGCTGCATCCTGTTCTCCTGTGGTTATTTGAGTGTTGTATGTGCTGCTTTTAAGTCAGCTGAGAGTTTCATTCATCAGATCATCTATCTTGTGTGGCTATAAATCTATAAATTGATGCTGTTTCTGTTGACCGCATTTCCACAGTCAAATCAAAGAAATTGAATAAATGCATCGGAATCGGTTTGTAGGTAAATGAATCATTTCAGTTGAGCTAGTTAGAAGACTTTCTATGCCCATTGCTGAAAATGATAAGAAGCTCAATAGTATTACACATAATGAATAACTTTAAAAGTGCTGACATTTGTGTATTGAAAGACAGTCAAGGGAGGAATGGAGAAATTCAATAACTGTGAAACTCTTGAGACTGTATACTACAGGTTCAGTGAATTCATTATTCTCCTCATCTGATTGTTGACGTCTAAAAAAAGTTTATGGAAATTGGCTGGGAAATCCATCAGCAAATGGCAAAGCACTCTAAATCAAACTATTCTATTGAAAAAAAAAAAAAATATGTATATATAATCTCCGTGAATTACACAATTCTACAACCGTGGTTTGTAAAATGTGTTAAAAAAATAGTTTTTTGTTTTGTTTTATTATATTTGTACCCTATGCTTTACAAGCAGAGCCACAAATCTATCTAAAATATTTTCTAAAGAGGCAAGGGAACAAGAAATCAAGTGAAAGACCACTTTTCTTCTCAGTAAAGTATCTTTAGCATAGGTTTGTTTCATGACTAGTCACCCTACCAACGTCATGTGACCGACTGTGTGCGCGCATTTTTGTGCGTGTGTGCATGTGACTTTGTGTTTTCTGACCTGAATCTTAAAGAAAAGCATGTGAAGCAGAGTGTACGAACTGTGCGGACGTGTACGGTTGAGTGTGTGTCAGAGTGCGCTCATTTTTCTCAGAATGCTCGTGGGCAGAGGCAGGGCCAGTAATGAGGGGAGAAGGGAGAAGACGAGAGGGAGGGAACGAGCGATGATGCAGCCGGTCTATAAATAGCACCGCCTCCATACCCCTTCTGCCCCCAACGCTTCCCTCCATTCGTCCCCTCCACAATCCCTCCATTTCCTTCCTCCATCTCTTCATCATCTTTTCCCTTGATGAAAAAGGCTGCAAGTGCATGGAGGAGGGGGGTTAAGGTGTTACTATCCTCCTCCTCCTCCTTCGCTCTATAGAGAGTGGAGTGCATGAGGCTAAAGGCAGACCAGAGAGCAGAAAGGGGATACAGGGGAGGGCGAGGGGAAGAGAAAGGTTGTGCCTGCTTGCTGACAAACTGTTCCACTTTGACATCAAGATGCAGACTCCAAATGCCAGCTCAGGTTTCCTCTTCATGTGGTTCAAAGAGCCGCATATCTTCACTCAGTTTGTCTTTAGAGTGGAAATTGGTTGCTTTTTTTAGAGCCTATTTGCACAAAATGATAGTGTATTACTACATACGTATACCATTATACTGTGAGTCACATGCATTATTGATTTTTTAAATCTAACGAGCCTCAGTTTCAAGCCAAATCAAATAAATGACAAAACCTACAATGGTGGTGGTTCTTAGCGTTGTGATGATGGTGTCAGGTGCAAAGTCAGATGGCCACCAAAGGTATTGTAATTCACCCTGAGGGGAAAATAAAGGTCAGTACAAAATGTCACGGCAGTCTAATAGTTGTTGAGATGTTTCAGATAAGTGGCGTCTTATCAGCTTGTTCTGGAGCTTTCAACTGCATGTCCCTGTCTTCCTCAGCAGATGGAGTTTGCCCTACATAGCCACTTACTCCATCCACTGAAGAAGACCACCAGATATGGTGGAAAACTTCAGAAAAAATAGTAATTGGACCTTGAATTATTTATTTATTTCTTTACTGATGCATTCATTTACACGCTTTTAGGGATTTTAAGGCTTTTAACGATTTCTCTGTTCTGATGTTGTTCTTTGGTGGAGCTACAAACACAGTAACACACATACTGGTGTCAACTGGGCCAGCACTGGGAAAAAGGAGAAGCATGGAAGGGAATTCCCTTAAAGGGTGACGGTGAAATGAACTGTACCTCAAAAAATCTCAGTCTGTGTGAAGTACATTTAACAGACTTATATTCTGCTCGAGCTCGCGCTTCAGATGTTGAGTACTTGGTGTCAGCAGTGAAATGTGGTTTCCCAAGTGTGGACCAGGCAGTGAAAAGAAGGACCTGAAAGCAGATAAAGACAGAAAGAGCGGAAGAGAAAAACTGTGCTGTAATCCCCATCATGACTGACATCCGCATTTCCTCCCGCCCTGGTTGTTGGCCTTCACGGTCAGGGCTGTCAGTGGAAGCACAGTCTATTGTGTGTTCTCCCTTTGAATCGCTGTCATTTATCACATTAACACAGACACAACAGCTGGGTAAACCAGCAAGCAGCTCACCAACCCAAGCCTCACTTCGTCTCTCTTTTACTCTCTCAATCACACACACACACACACATTCAGAATCCATCAGTCACCACAGCGAAATCCACACACAGACTGCAGACAAACATAAACACACTCAGCGTCGGTCTTATCCAGACAGAACTAGCTCTCTGGAGGTTTGGTCTGAGGGTTTGTCAGTTGGATGGAGTTGTCTGATCTGCTGTTATCAACTGAAGTACGAAGTCGACTGCTACACTGCACTGCAGGCTGGAATACTAACACTGTGGGCGCATGTACGTGTGTGGTCTCACTTATGGCTGCAGAGAGGGTGTTTCTATGATGCTGCACTGATTAGAGGAGAGGAGAGGAGAGGAGAGGAGAGGAGAGGAGAGGAGAGGAGAGGAGAGGAGAGGAGAGATGGACTAGATGGTATCTTAGTAACCTGCTCCTGTTATTGACTCCATTTTGTAGCCCTTTGTGTCTCCACTCCTCAGGGCAGACCAGAGAGGAGAAGAAAATGAGGAGGAGGAGGAGGAGGAGGAGGAGGAGGAGGAGAGGAATGCACAGGAGCATAAATTAGCGAGGGAACAGATGCTATCATAGTAACCTCCTCCTTCTGCACGATTGACTCCATTTCATCGCTGCCGTCGTCTCTCCAGCACCTTAGACAGACCGGCCCTGTCAGGCTAACTCGGCATCGCATTTCAATGTGCCGTCACACATTGCTTGAATTAAACACTGGGTTTAAAAAGGATTTCGTGTGGCCAAGAGTCACCAGGGCCATGTAATCCACCAGTTCAATTAAATACATAAGCAATTACTGCCAAACCCACCTTCACAAGATTTCAGTCAAAACAATACGCAGACTTAAACATGTCTTTGAAATCGTTACTAGAAAATAATTACTTTTCATGCATTAGTAACACAGACTGTGTTCACATAGGCAGACACACCAGGAACACACCAGGTTTATGTGTAGTCCCTGTGTAGGCACGGGATATTTAAGTGATTGAACCCTCCGTAAGATTTCTCCAACGGCATGGATTTTTGTTGGTGTTTCTGTGGTGGGCAACGTGTGACAATGTGAAAAGGAACCCACAGAGTGTATGCTTATTCCTTATATGAGGCGTTTAGAGATATAATGATGCTGGCATGCGAAGCACCCGTAGGACTGTGCAGAACAAATGGTGCTAAAACACGGTGGAGCTCACCTCACAATAACATTTGGAATTAGAAAATGTGTCTGAACAAATGCAGTTATTGGTTCCTCTTATTAAAGATTATTAAATCCTGTTTTCACATGGCTTTACCAGACTGTGACTTTTACCAGACTGTTTAATGCACTGATTTTCCAAATTGCACATAGCTTACATGTCCTCATTCACACAACATTTCATCTTATCTAAGCATTGTATATGGATAATTCACATAATTGTGTTTTCTGTAGCTGTCATACTAGATTACAGTGTGGAAGAGATTTTTTTTTCTGCAGTCCCGCTCCATATTTGAAGAGAAAACCCAGAGGCGCATTGAGCGAAACTCTTTGAAAATGACATGGGGAATTATTCATAAAACTCCCCCTGCGGGGTTGTCGTGACATCATGGTCTGAGTGTCACGCTGAAGTGTTTTCTTATTCTTAAATTACCCGGTCAGTCTAAATATGCCATCTGACTACAGCAGGAGGTAATCTTTTGGGCTGTAAATGGCTTTTATGAACTATCTCAAAACATGCAAGTGAAGAAACGTATGAGATGATGGTGGATGAATATAATACTGAGCAGGGAGTTCAGATTAGTGAATGAAAATACACATTCTATGCACAAACACACAGGGACAAACAATTGGATCAGAGCAAGGAGACTCCAAACCGTCTTTTTAAAGACTGAAGAGAGCAACATTTACACCATCAACTTGGTCAGAAGAGCCCAATAAAACTGTATAAATTAGATGAATTCCCAGATGGTCTATGGTAATGTGTTTGAACTGAATGCACTACGTTTACTATTGTTTTAAGCAATAATCATTATCTATTTAATCAATTTATCATTTTTTCCTAATGGGTTTTATCATGAGTTGAAATGAGAGTTGAGGTGTTTAGTCTCATGACAGCTAACAATTAGTGCAGCAAAGTTACCGGTTATTTTTGTAATTTATTGGCTAGTTGTTTCTTTTGTCTCTGTGTCTTTTCAAGCAAAAATGTCAAATATTTGCTGGTTCCAGTCTCTCAAATGTGAGAATTTGATGCCTTTAGTAATGAAAATAATAATAAGATAAATAATAAGACAAAACGTCTCTGGATCTGAGGCAGCAGTGGAATTGTTCTCTTCTCTCACAGTCCCATCCGTCTTCTTTCCTCCTCCGCAGCTCTTCTCCATCGTGATCTTTGGTTGCATCGCCAACGAGGGCTACATCAACCGGCCCAACGAAGTGGAGGAGTACTGTATCTTCAACCGCAACCAGAACGCTTGTAATTATGGCGTCTTCATGGGCTCCATGGCCTTCCTGTGCTGCATGGCCTTCCTGGCTCTGGACGTCTACTTCCCCCAAATCAGCAGCGTCAAAGACCGTAAGAAGGCCGTGCTGGCTGATATCGGACTGTCAGGTAAACCCATTATTGATGCGTAGTTCATCTACCGTTCATCTTGTTTTCCTATGTATTGTTAACACTTACTCAAACTTACATTTACATACTAATCACTGACTGGCCTATTAAGGACTGTAATAGTTTTTTTAATACCACATACAGAAGAGTGAAGCCTCTAAAGAGACAGACCAACGCATGAGCAGCAGTGTAAAGACGTTGTCTGCTGGCGAATTGACGCAAATGACAAATGATATCAACTTGAACAGCCCCTTTAAAACTGATTCAGAATCAGAGAGTACATGTTCCATCAAAGCAGTTTCCCAGCTTGCTGTAGCACCCAAAGACATCACATACTAACATACTCCAAACACCAGCCTAATCTGATCAGTCATTCAGTGGCCCAAGGACTTTTACATTTGATGGAAATGTGTTTGTAAGGTTTTGAGATACACACGGACCTCCTGGGACCTGCAGTACTATTAGATTATCCAACTAATATGGAGAGCCTTACAGCAAAGTCAGCAGATACTGTGCAGAAGAGACTAAAAGAGCTGGCTGTTTATTTTCAGTGTGAGCGGCACTGTGAGCGGCCCTTCTCAAATATCACAGACATTTGATGGAGATTATGTGTGAGAAAAATTGTTTGTTGTGAATGAGCTTGATTAATTTATTTTGTAATGAAAGCTGGGAGAGTTGGGAAATCAGATACATTTCTGATCTAATTTTTTTAGAAGAATTACTGTTAATCTGTTTAAAATAATTTGTCAGAGGCAGTTTATGCTCACCAGTTTTAAATCCACTCCAAAGAGACAGTCCAGTTTTGGCCAGGTTTAACCAGTTCTGTGCTGTCAGACTGCAAAAGAGGGGCAGAGGGTCAAGATGCTTCTCTTATTAAGTAAGTTATATAAGGTTGTAAGGACAAGAGAACATTTTTATCCCCTTTTTCCTTGACAGATTATCCCAGCTAATCAAAAGCTTGAAAATATCCCACCCGTGGAGAAATATGAGCCCTTTTTTCAGTCTGTAAAAATGACATTTTAGAGATTGGTAGTTATCATCTTAACAAAAGGAGAGGGATTGGAAGCAGAGGAGTTCCTCTGGCGCTAAGACGCCTCTGAGACGCTGTGCTTTGGTGTCTCGGACACTTGCTTCCTCTCTGTCTCTGCTGCACTGCTACTGCAGTGAATTCAGACATAATGACAAGATAGTCAAGCGTTGAGTCGCTTAATGAGGCCGTTCCTGTCACAGACAAGATTCTCCTTCCCAATTTTCATCACTCACACACTTTCTGTCTCTGTCTTTTTCTCACACTGTCTCCCTGCTGTAATATGAAATGCTTTGAGCCGTGCTGAAACAAGAGAGCAGCTGGTAACAAGAGTCCAGACCAGACCTGGATGTTTCTGATTAGGTTTTGTCTTTTGTCTGTCACAAGTGTGGATGTTATTGTGTGGACTTGATGTGGACTATTATCATTCCAATGATATAGTTGTAAAAAAAGTGCTTTGTAAGGTTTCCCTGCTCATCGTCACGCACACAAATACACACGCACACACATTTTTACAGATTAAACAAGCAACATATAACGTGTTAATCAGTGAGACTGAAAGGTGTTTGCTTTATCTCCAGGAAAGTTGTATGAAAATGTTATATCTCCTGTGGTAGGTTATGTTTTGAACCCTGTCTATGTACCTGTCTCTCTTCCCAGCGTTCTGGTCCTTCATGTGGTTTGTGGGTTTTTGCTTCTTGGCGAACCAGTGGCAGGTGACCAAGCATGATGACAACCCGCTGAGGGAGGGAGGGGATGCTGCCCGGGCAGCCATCACCTTCTCCTTCTTCTCCATCTTCACCTGGGTAAGGGCCTCCACATCTCATTGGTTCCCAGTATAGCACAGCATGACGTAAGATCTGCCATTAGGCGGCTATGGCTGAGATTATGGATCAGCTTTCAGCTCCTCCTGTTCTTGCCAATGAACCATTTAAAATGTGTCTGCTTTCACCTCCATCATCTTTTCGGTTACTGAACATGAACATGTTAATTTGTCTGTATGTACGTGTGAACTCATAAGTTTGTGCATGTTGTCCCAACAGGGAGCTCAGACTCTCTTCTCTATGGAGAAGTTAAAGAATGTGTCGTTTGAAGAGGAATACACCAAGCTGTTCCCCCCTCAGCCCAGTCAGCCTTTAGTCTGACTCTACTCTGTCTTCTCCCCCAGCTGCTTTAACCCTCCACACTTGTTTAATGGTGCCCGGTAACATCAAATAGTGCTATAAGTGAGTGTATTTGTAGCCCAGCAGTAAGAAATACTACACATACATTGTTGCCAGTAAGATGTTGCTTAATGTTTTTGCCTTCTGTAGTTAAATAGCTTCTTTCCTGACCAAAGCTCATTATAATAATAATGTATGTGCAGGTGGGTTGATTCAATTAATCAAATATGCATGACTCAACAATTACAAAGCCAAATGCTGAGATTTCTGGCCTTACTTAACACCTCCTTAAATTCCTGTAATCCATTTTGGAATGAAAGCTCCCTGCCCACTGGAATTTTAAAATGCCAGTAACCTAAACTAATATTGCATATTCATGTTTATGTAAAATTGTGATAGAAAAGGCAAATTAAATTAGAAGAAAATAAGAATTATTTTTTAAGATGTTACGCCACAGCCACTTGTGAGTTCACCATCTGCTATGTGGTTTCCTGTTTGGTTTGTGGCCAGTTTTCACTTTACTCTACATGCTCAGAGCAGGCAGGTCAGCAGTTTGTTGCTGAGGTAGCTGGGTGTGTGACAGGTACTTACTCTGCCCAACTGTAGCTTCACCACCAAACCTGGCACCCTTAAACAAGTACAATCTTAATGCACAGAAGAGGCCACCAGAGTGACTGATGCCTTGTCTTTTTGCTGTAGAGTTCACAACTATGACAGTGGTGACGGTTTTTGTATGGAACGTTTTTTTCATATAATGTGTTTATTTGAAACATGATTTCAGTTTTTATAGATTTGTCAGAGTGCATTGGTGGAAATGTTAAAACTTCCTTATTTCTTTTGTTTTCTTATGGAGCTACGTTCAAAGGATACGTCCATTCCTGCTAGATTTCTGACCGCTCCTTCAACGTGTGTGTTCCACTCCTGTCTGCAAACATTCTGACTATTCCCTCCCGCTCAATCGAGTTTCATTGATTTTGTGTCTTCTCCCCTCCGACAGGGAAAATCATTACTCTACAGTGTAGTATGAGTAAGGAGATGCATACCTGTCGGTGGTAATGTAGCAACATAATGTTCTCCCCCTCTGCATTTAAACAAAACACATTGATTTATAGTTTTGTTGATCATTCGGCTAAACGATCATCCTGTTTGTTCATTATGAACCTCTGCACGTGTATCCATAGCAACAAGAGTGAGCATCAGGTTCAGTCTCATGTAAAGTCATGTGAGAGGACTTGCTTAATATCCGATCTGGTCACATGCTTATTTCAAGACACAGTCGATCATTAACTCCCACATCAAATTTCTGCAGTTTTTATTCCTCGCAGTCCTCTCGTAGGACTCTTTGGCTCCCACTAAATGCAGCCCTCTACTCCAAACCTTAAAGAAATAGTTTGGAAAATACATTTATTCAGTTTCAGGCCAAAAGTGATAAAAGGATTGAAACGACTCTTGAGTACGTTTTTCAACATGAAGCTTGAGCCACCAAACTATTAGCTTAGCTTAGCATAAAGACTGGAAAACAGGGGTCACAATCAAGCCAAGGTAACATCATGTTAACTAATGAGGTTAATTAGGACTTACCTTCAGACAGAGACAGGCTAGCTAGTGTGTTGTAAGTCTTTATGCTAAGTTACACTAACTGGCTGCTGCATCCAGCCTCATATTCAACAGACGCATCAATCTTCTCATCAAACTCTGGGCCAGAAAACGAAGAAGTGTCTTTCCGAAGTATCAGACTATTCCTTAATTTCTCCAGCTTTGTGTATCAAAGTGTTTCCCTGTAGCCGTCCATGCAGGTCCAGACTTTCCCTTTGACTATTTTATGAATTTAATAAGTAAATGAGTTGGGGTTTTTTTATAGCTTTTTGAAATGGACTTTTTAGGTTTTTAGATGATTTTAATTGAAGTATCAAACTGTTTTATTGCATATTCATATAAATTTCAATGGCCTGTAACTGTGTATTTTATTGGGTCATAAAAAACTTATATTACATGAAGTCTATACAAAAATGTTCCACTTCCATTTTGACAGAATCATCGGAGATATTCAGGGTTCAGTGTTTAAACTGTGTTATCACTTTAGAAAACATAGACAACGGTAACGTCAATTTTCCTAATGAATGTGTTGACTTGTTTTGGTATTATGCAATCAACCAACCCAATAAAATATCTGATGGGCCCAAGAGAGAGTGGTGTGTCACACTGAAAGAGTCAAAAGTGTTCAGCCAGATTCGATCTGTCTGCACCATCTGATCGAGCTGAGATGAACCAGTAAATAAAACCCTGATGAAACTTCACTGCTCTGAGAGTCTAAATTAGCTCAGCTCTCTCTGTGGCTTTCTGCTTCCCTCTGTGAGTGTCTGTGTTTGCTCTGTGGACTCAAGGTATCTTTGGCTTTTGTCCACTGTTATGTTGAAACATCACTAATTATTGACAAAAATTAGATTCGTGGTGTTTTCAAGTGCCTCAGCTGTTTAATAATGCACACAGACACAGTTTAATTGCTTAGTGCCTATTCCACTGTGGGCTGGAGTGGCGCTGAGGCGGTGTTTCTCATTATGGAGCTGAACAATGGATTAATAGCCTTTTTGCACTGCTGCCTGGAGAACTAACTTGCTGACTGACTAAATGACTCACTCAAACTATCTAATAAGCTTCACAAGCTTTCCAAGCCAACTAATCAATGTTTCCTTCTCTCTCTCTCTCTCTCTCTCTTCTCTCTCTTCTCCCAAACCCTCCGCTCTAACACTGCTGCATCTCCGCTTCTACACCAATCCGTTTCTCCACGCCTTTCATCCATCTCTTCATCCTCTTTGCCTTCCTGTCGTCTTCCATCTCCGATCCCTCCGTCCCCAAGGCGGGCCAGTCCTTCCTGGCCTTCCAGAGGTACAAGCTGGGGGCTGACTCGGCACTGTTCTCCCAGGACTACACGGACCCCAGCCAGGACGCAGCCGGAGCCCCCTACACCTCTTTCGGTGGGGATGACTTGGAGAGCCCTGGAGGAGGAGGGGGCCAGGCCAACAGCGACGGGGCCTTTGACGGAACTGGAGGCTACCAACGGCAGGACTACTGAGATGCTGGGGGGATGTATACAAGGGGGGAAGGATCTGGGTGAAGTTGCCCATAGTTCACAATTTAGAGCGAGGTTTTGTAGTTTCTATCTCACTAGGTTATTTTGACCCAATTTGGGTCAATGTAGGCCAGGATCAATGGGCTGATTGACCTGGTGTTAGACCAAACAACATTAGGTTTTACCTTAAAACAGTCACAAATCTATCATTAAGAGTACAGAACAAGGTGCATATGACATTTAAAACAGCAAAAGATATGCATATTATTACCAACCATCAGAGAGAAATAGTGACATGTAGTTTTATTGACCCAAATTGGGTCAGTTTTGACCTGGCATTTTAATTATTGGGCAGATTTCCATCTGTTTATGTAGGACAAAAAGCTAAATTTATCTCTAGGTCAAAAATTGTTTGCAACTTTCCAGATTTTGGGGCGCACAGGTAACAACCAGGAGTGGGACATGATGTCAGTTAGGTGCACTACAAAGCTGCACTGCAGCAAGGGGTTCAGGACGTCCATGGGAAGGGGTTTGTGGGGCTCAGGGAGACAGTGGGTGCTGTTGAAGATGTCAGAAATGTGTTTCTTGGGGGGGAAAAAAATGAGGGTGGGAAGAATTAAGAAACGGTCACCCTGTTGTAGAACAGTGCTTGTGACCGCATTGCCTTCATCTTCTGACGTCTGCTGTCAGTCAGCAAAATGACTGCAATCAGTGTTAATTCAAACACACACACACACACACACAAACAAACACACATGCAAACACACATTCACTACGTATCGACTTTGACCAGACAACACAAGTCTCTGCAGACAGACATTCATAGGGGTGTTTAAGAGGATCTAAGCTTAGACACAGAAGCAACAGTGGCATATCTGGCAACTAATCCCCTCAGCTGTAACACGGGAATGTGTTTGCGTGTATGTGGTGAATAGTCTCCTTTAGGTGTTAATGATGTGTGGATGAGGGACAGTATGTGTTTTCCCTGAAGAACCTGCTTTTTCTTTCCTCTATTGTTGCCTTAGTGCTGACTGCCAAGCAAAATCCAACGAACACAGGGCAACACATACCTGACATGCACAGTATCACAGTTCTCTTTCACCATCTCTAGAGCAAAAACACCGCTAATTGAATTCTGTCCTGTTTTTCTTCATTAAGCACGAAAACAAACCCTGAACAAAACAAGCACTTGTCATCATTATACAGCATCCCAAACGACAGAGAAATGCCAGTATCACATCAACAGGCCTACTGATAAGTTACTACACTGAAGAACTGCAGGTTATTTGTCTATTGTGTTTTCCACTTTATCTACAGATGAGGCAACCATGAACATCCTGAGTATTTATGAACATGCATTGCTCCATTTTCTTAAAGAATAAAGTATATCTATCTCTCTATAAATATATGTAAATCTATAATGCAGTATATTAAGAGTGTTTGAAAAAAGTTTATGCTTTATTTTAGGGCATTATGCTAGTTCTGTATAAAAAAAGAAAAGAAAAAAGAAAGAAGATCTATGTTCTGTTGAGTGTTATTGTGATAAGATATATGGTGAGGTCATCCGTGCCTCATCCTTTATGTTGCTTTCAGGGTAAGGAGATGTTTTTATTTTGGGATAATAATAATACTAACTTAAAAAAAAAATACAGCAACAAAAAATGTGACCAAATTATCAAAGTATGTATGCACATATATACTTTATACCGTACAACCGAGTAGAGTAGAAACGTGTGACGTTCCTTTGTGAAATCCGTTAAAAAAGCAAGGTAAGATTTAAGACAAAGATTGTGTACAAATGTATGTTTTTGATGTGTTTGATTTTAACCAATAAAAATAAAGAAAATACTGTTAAAGATATCAATGGCTGGTCTGGATTTTATCATGTTCAGTGCAGTAAATGTGGCACATGTCTCCCTCCACTGGCAAAACTTTTACCTGCAGTCACACTTAATTGCAGATTAAAAAGAAAATTTGATTTAGCAAAATGATAAAGCATATATGTAGCTCTTTTAGTTCCTTTAACTAAGTGCAAGAGAGTGACGCTGCTCAGCAGTGTGTTACTGGCTTACTTCAGGATCATTCAGATTCATTTCCTAAATTCTAAGCATGTAATAAATTTATTTATCTGCATCACCAAATATACATTTTCTCCAAGAAATCAATGTATCAATGTTAGGTTATAGGATACTCAAATACAAATAAAAGTAAATGCCCTTAAAACAAAATTATGTTAAGAATGATGCACTTAATGCCTCCAACAACATAAAGGTGCAGTTACATTGTAGTTTATAATAAAATCCATAAGGTGGCGATATTGTCCAAGAAATCTATCATAACAATAAAACGGAAGTGTGGCTTGTTAGGGTTTATAAATGAACTAAATTAATATTTGATCAGTTATTCTGCATTAAACGTTAATGTTAGTAACAATTCAGAGAACTTCGCAATAAAAAACATACAAATTCACAAGTTCAACAAAAGTTACACGGATGCTGCCTTCAGGAGCTGTTGGAAATTTCGACGACGTCAATCGACGATTGGTAAATCTAAGTATATTAAACACTACAACACACGTTTAGGGAGGACATTAAGAAGATAGAATAAAATCCGTATTAACAACTTGACTTACACTGATTAAATCTGATTAAAATTGATTAAAAATGGAAACAATTGCTAAAATGCTATATTAAATAAAAAAAAAAAACAACTTTTCAGGTTAAAAAATCATGGGTTATGATACTAACCACGAAGGGTGCCTTTTTAGTATTGTTTCCATGTCGATTTGTAAGCAACTATTTCTCGCTAAATGCAGTGGCAGTTGTGTTTACCATCTCGATTCTTAAACTTTTTACTTTGCGATGAATCCCTGAACGCAACGAGTACCGTCCAACATGGCGGCGCAGCGCAGGAATTTGATGCAGAGCGTGAGTGAAAACTCAGCTATTTACAACTCCCACATAACATTAATGTCACATGAACTGCTCCCGAAGAGTGCTTTTGTCTCGTGTATCACCCCCGGTGGTCGTCTTCGTTTGTTTTCCTTCGTTCGCTGTTGTTTCGTGTTGTCTGGTGATGCTAGTGCTAGCTAATTTAGTTGAGCTTATCAAGTGTTTGCTGGCTAATAGTTAACGCCTGGTTAGCAAGCTAACCCAACCTTAATCTCCAAGCATCGTCAGGGAGTGAGAGATTAGTGTCCAGTCACCAGGGCAGGTAGATATGGGCAGGTGAGATGTGACTGCTACTAAATTAACCTGGTGTATCTGTCACACACACACACACACACACCAAGGGTTAAAGTGCTAAGGCTCTCATTAGCTTTAACGTTAACGTTTGTATGCTTTGCTTTAATGAATCCCCACAAACTTTATTGAGTGTGATTGTTAAACTTTACTCTTTTTAACTGTGTATCTGCTGCCCGTTGGGTCCCTGTTGACACCCGTGTAGCTGTTATTGTCAACCGTGTGTTGTTTTTATGTTGATCCAATGACAACTGCGGAAATGATGAGGGTCTGTAGTGCATCAGTAGGTATTGAGAGTTGTTATCGAAATGATCGTTTTGTTGAATATTAGAGGCTGTAGTGGACTACATATTAATATGTGTTGCTATAATCCTGTGACACTTAGAAGAACACCTGTGCTTCCCCAGCAGTGTCAACCTGTCACACACAGTAGCATAAAACATGCTTTTATGCAAACCAGGCCAAGGCAGATTTGTTTAAACACAAAACACAAATGCAAACATACAGCAGAAAGTGTCATGTGCAGGAGGAAACAGTGGCACTACTTTATTTGCATAGATAAATACAGTTTGCAGTGTTTATTTATCTTGAAAGCAGTTTCTGGTTTTCAAGCTCCCCATCTATCTACTGGTATGACTTGTACTTGTTAAAACTTTTTAGTTGGAAGTTTCTTGGGAGAAATAATTGCATTTTTTCATCGAAAAAAGTGGATGTCTGCCTTTAGTATTTTAAAAAGTTTTAGCAAAGTATTTGTAAAGGCAGTTAAGTAAATATCTGTATGAATTGAACTAAACCGAAACAACGAAGTGAGCCCCTTAATCAGTTTGAAATAAATATTGCTTTTATTTACTAGTTAATCTGCAACAGATAATCCATGTAGATCATTACTTTGATGTACAGAGAAGAGATTTTTCCTTATTCCTGTTTTTACCTCAACAGCATCAGAGCTGGACAGATGACCTGCCGCTGTGCCAGATGTGTGGGGTTGGCACAGCACCCAACTGTGTGTACGGCTCCGATGGTAAAGGAACTCAGAGCCACACCAACGAGGACGGACACCTCAGGTTCAGGTGAGACACTTTGAGAAAAGCATGAAATCATGCCTGGAGTGATCTCCTGCAGAGACAACAGCATGAGGAAGAGTTTTATTGAGGCATCCGTGCTTTGCAGTAGTTAGTGACAAACTCACGAACTGCAGAAGTGAGCTACATTAAATATGTACGTGCCTTTGTTCTGTGTTTGAAGGACGTCCACTATTCAACATATAACGTAGCTTTAGTAAGATGTACAAATTGGTTTGACTATGATCTATTCAGTTATTCTCAAACAAGACATGTCATCTAACCCCAGATAGAAAAGTAGTATGACACCCATTCCTCTGAACCTACCAGTTTACACAAAACACACTACAATCCCCAGAGTTTTGGATGAAGAATGTTTTGTTTTCTGGTTTCCAACTGTCATCTCATATTGAAGTGGAAATAAAACAACATGTTTGTTGTTGTTTTTTTCCCTCCGCCCACCAGAGGCGAGGATGGCTGTTTCCTGTATGGGGTTTTTAACGGTTATGATGGCAGCAGAGTGGCCAGCTTTGCCTCCCAGTGTCTGACAGCTGAACTTCTGCTAGGACAGCTCAACTCCAGTCACACAGACAACGACGTCCGCAGGATCCTCACACAGGTCTGTGTGTGTATATGTTACATGTTTCACATGTTAGTGACTACAAAGCAAGTAGTTAATGTATTTATATTCCAGGAAGAATAAGAAATAGATATTAGATTTCTTGCCCTTCAGGGTAACAACATGCAAGCAAAAGTGTAGCCCCACTGCTAAAATTCAACACTGTGGACATGTCTTTAAATGCACAAACTAACTGACTAAGACAAACCTATATTTATGCCTCTGTGCCAATGATAGCCGTTGTCTGTCTGTCTGTCTGTCTGTCTGTCGGTCTGTCTGGGACGGATAGACAGACAACGGCTATCGAATTTCTTCAAATTTGACACCAACGCCCGCTTGGACCCGTGGAAGAACTGATTAGATTGTGGTGGTCAACGGTCACTGTGACCTCAAAACACCTTTTAGGCCATAACTCAAGAATTCTTTAGTTAATTCTAATCACATTTCACACAAACGTCTAATAGGATCAAATGATGAATGACATATGTGCCAAAAAAGGTCAACTGTGACATCATAATGTTTTGCAAAAACACTTTTCTGAACAGAAGAGGCGATTGTGACCACATTTCACATTTGGCTGGATACTGAATCACTGGAACTAATCTAAGGTCTAGACAGACATGGATGTCAACTACAAACTTACTAGTTGGTGGATGCATACAACTGTAAGGCGGTAATTCTAGTTTCAGTTATTATTCATCATCTTTATCTGAGACCCGTCAGTTATGAGTGTAAAGGCGGTTCATGTCAGAAAAGATCTACTTTATGTGACATATGGTCCAAACACTTGTATTTGTTTCAAAGAAGACATGATAATTGGCAGTAATGGTGCACATATCTTTCCTCTTCTGGAAAGGATTCACTCAGTTTTACTCAGTTGGCACAAATGTTGGTGTTTCTATTTCAAAAGGATACAGGGACATAGTGTCACACTATAGTACAGCTTAGTGCTTGCCCATCTGATATGACTTGTGTTTGCAACAATAACGAGCCCCAGGCTGCTTCCAGTCAGTCAGTCCTGCTCTGACAAGCTAAACTGATTGGCTGCCTAGCTTATTGTTTCCTTACACTAGCAGAGCACAAGACAGAACATAAGCATCACTATGTGAGGCCGGCCTAATGAATGCACAAAACAAGAATGTTGCTACGCCGAACTAGCCTCTGCTCAATTATATTATTTTTTTCAGCATTTCATTGGTTAAGAAATACTGTTTATGTATCTAGATGTATTTCTTATATGCAATTTATTTCTGGTGGTCAGAAACGTGGTCAAAACAGCATCCCATTCACAACCTGACCCGATCAGAAAAGATGGTAGTTTACTGCATATGTGGATGCTTTTATTTAAAGACTGTGCACTTGAGTACAAAGTGCCCTGGCTCGTACCCCTCCTACCCTCTCATTCTGGTGATGATACAACATTATCCACACTGTAGCTCAGAAGTTATGAACCCTAAAACAGCGACACTCCTATTTACGTGCATTTCTACAATATTTAGAGCATGTACTTGGCAGTGATGCGCTGTACAAACTGATCTGGACGACTGCCAACAATGTGTCATCCAGATTCGTGTTCTTGTCGTTTCAGGCCTTTGATGTGGTGGAGAAGAGCTACTTTGAGACAATAGATGATGCTCTGGCGGAGAAAGCTCACCTGTCCAACTACCTCCTACCACACAATGAGGTACACACACACACACACTCTGCAAAGCATATTGAGAGATTAAGCTGAAAATTGAGAAGAGGAGTTCTCTGTGGGTTTCCATAGCAACCGCAGATTTGGGCATTAGTGTGAGCTAATGCTCGGCCATTGGAGAATATGCTTGTTATGTTCTAATTGGGCTCATCAGCCTGTTTCATTAGATAAGCTGGTCTCAGTTCGCCTTCTCTGGATCCAGCTCCCCCTTCTCCACCGTCTCCGCCACCTCCCCCCATTTCACCCCTCCAACTTTTTCTTCTCGTGCCACATCTCCTCATCTGCTATAGTCTTACATTCAGTTCTAATAATGTTTCTAAGATGATGCTACTGTTGCTTGAGTCGGTTCAGTTAGAACATCTAGTCGTGATCCCCTTTTCTCTGTTCTCACACGTTGTCTCGTGTGTTCATCCACCTCTTTCATGCTCACTATCTCCTGTGTTCTTACTCATCCCATGTCCCTTTTTCATCTCACCTCCTGCTTGTTTTCTTTCCCACCTTCACCACTCCTCCCTCTCCTCTCATTTCCACTCGCCTTTCATCTCATGTCATGTCTCTTGCTCAATGCTCTTTTATTTCACACCCCCTCTCTTATCATTTGTCTCATTCACTCTTTTCCTCATTTAATCTGCCTACTCCTACTGATTCTTTGCTCTTTCCCTTCTCCCCTCCCTCCTCCACTCCCTCCTCCCACTCACTACATTTTCTTCACTTGTCCTCGTCACTGCTCTTTCCTCCCCTCCCTCTGTCTTTTTCGTCTCATCCTGGCTGGTCAGAATGTGTCATTCCACCAGCTTTCCTCTCAGAATCAGAAAGTGCAGGAGCGTCTGAAGGAGGTGGAGCAGGAGGTGTCGGGAGGAGCTACAGCCGTGGTGGCGCTGATCCTCAACAACAAGCTCTATATTGCCAATGTTGGTATGGACACACACACACATCTGCACAGGCCAGAGTTGTCTTAATATCCAAACTCTGACTTTGACAGTACCATTCCTGAGAGGTCGATTTAATACCACTATGAAATCATCATGCTATTAAAAATTTTAGCCACAGATATTGTGATTTAGTTTCAGCTTGTTTTTCAACTATGTAGTAGTGCTGGAAAATATGCTTCACACCATAGACCTTCTGCCTCTTTAGAGTCTGCTTTACACCAGTAGATGTCAGACTTGAATAGGTTTTGGTTCAGGGCTTACCACTCTTTGAAATCCCAGTCAGAGTGGAGTGGTTGCTTGATGTTCACAAAAAGCAGACAGGGACTTGAAAGTTAATGAGACCACTTCCACCAAAGGAATTTTGCCAAGTGACAGAGAGCCTTTTGAGGATCTTTGAAACTATGTTTGACTAGTTTGAGAAATGTAGCACTGTAGGATTTCTTTTGTGGTTCCTGGTGGGGAAAAAGTCCTTGCTGTTGATGGAGTACTTGCTAAGGGTTTTTGTGTAAGGCTTCACCCATAAAACAAGGAAATACTGTAGTGTTGACTTTAGGACAAGGTTCAGACTTCCAAATGCAATTTAAGAATAAAACACTGAGCTTGTGTGAATGAGCTCAGGGGACGAGCAAATGAGAGAGAGAGAGAGAGAGAGAAGGAGCAGCGATTCATTGCAGTTACATTCAAATCAGAAATAAATAACCATTAAACTCTCTATTTCTCCTTTTCACACATCCATAAATGCAGCTCAAATATCAGAGTGATGCAACAGTAAATACAAACAGCATGAAATCATTCTGGTCATTCAGTCGGCCACAGAAACACACTCAGCAGGCACTGAGGTAGTGGTCTTGCACATATGATGCCAGATCTGCTGCTTCGGAGCAAGATTTTTCATTCTGTCTCGCTCTGAAAAGATTTAACCCAGGAAAACCCTTTTATGAGGGCTTCCATCTCCCTGATACTCATTTTGCTGCTCTACCAAGAGAACTCGGGTGCTATTTTTAGTAGCATGTCAGCGATCGCTGGATGCACATCAGGTACAGGCAGAGCACGTACGTGCAGGTATGACTCTGAATGACTTCACATCCTGATGCACCAAGTATCAGTTATCTAGTTTAAGCTTTCTGTCTGATTTGTTCATTTTATTCCACAACTTTCTGTAGCGTTATATTAGAGGTGTTGTATCGTTATAGTCATTGGTCATGTTAAATGATGTCCACTTTAGGAAAACAGCGGGATTCAGCTTCAGCAAACACACACAGATACTGACTGATCTTATCCACCATAAGAAGGATTGCAAAGCTGAAACTTGAAATACTACAATCAGTAGTTCTCACGTAGAGTACATGGAGTGCCCTGCCAGCAAACACATGCTTTACATACTGCAGAAAGTTTATTTCTACAGAGAACTAGAAAATTGTTCCCACAGGTTCTGCTTTCTGTGGCCTTCAGACAGATGTTGGAATCATATTGACTCTCTTTATTCAAAACATACCTACAATGTCATTATTTTTGAACCCCAGGTGCCAAATCAGGCTCCGTCGGACAACAGCTGCAGGGGCAGTAGCATGATAGCTTGTTATGAGAATGTGTTTGCGTGTACAGATTCCCACCTGACTCCATGTGCTACTGAACAGAAAGGAAGCATTTGTGTCATCAATATTTTACTATACCGACCAGCCAGGCCATTGTCGATCCTGAACTGTGAGGAAATTCAAATAAGACTGTGGGAGACAGACATTCACTCTCACACACACACACACACACACACAAAGACACACACACTAACACTGAAGAGCCGCAGTCATTCCTTAGAGGTATTTTTCTTTTGTGAATACAGTTAATCATGAAGTACCAGACTCCAGCTGCTGGAGATGAGGCTTGTTTCAAGTAACTGGACACTGTGGCTTTTCTTACCTCAACGGTATAAATCTTATTGTAAAGGTGCAGTCAATCGCAGTGTAAATCCCTGGAATATTTTTGTGTCTTTTTCGCTGGAATCTCAGATTCTGCAGCAGGCAAAGGAAAAGAGCCCCTCACCCCCTCTCTCTCTCTGGGATTACGTTTTCCTTTGTCCTCAAGGACGTGGCACAGAGCACAAAATGAGGTGGTAGTAATTAGTAGGGAGTAGAAAGGAGGACTGTCTCCACACTGGCCCGTTGAGTTGAGTGAGAGGGCCAAGAGTTCAAAGTTGACAGAGAATGAATCCCAGGGAGGTTTAAACATGAGGGTAAGTGTGCTCTAAAAAGCAATTCCAGCTGTGTGTTGATGTGAAATATATTTGACAGTTAAGGTCGTATGACCCATAATTTGATATGCTGGGAGTGGGAGTACATGTGGGGGGGGGGCAGTCAAGGGTATATGAACATACAACAGGCATGGCTGTTCTTCTCAGATATGTAGCAATCGCAGCTTTGCACATTTGAACATGAGGATTATACCCAGGCTTATTTTGTCACCAATGGATCAGTTTGTAACGCAGCACATGCGACGTGTCGTGTCAGCGCTGCCTGATTAACCGATTAGGCTCCAGGACCAGAAGCCAGGGGCCCCACAGAGAGGACAAAGAGGGGCACATGGGCCCCTGTCTGTAGTTTCAGTATAATGTAGCTAATTGGATGGGCTTCTCTGTACGTTAGAGGAGGAGCACACATGACTTCAGGCATTTACAGAACTAAAAATTTGGGTTGCTGTGAGGGTGGTGTGGCACCACATCAGGCTGCTCCTCACTGGCCCAAAAATATTATGAGTGAATTAATCATTGATCTTCTCCGAGTCATCTTTTGTATCACCAACTGGCTTCATCATCCAGTGATTAATATTTAGCTTTGTAAAAAGGACCACAGTATCTCCACTGATTCATTGGCGTAGGTTTGGGCCTGCGAGTCACCTCAGAGCAACGTCAGTGCATTTTTGTCTCTGCATCGTTAATCTGTGGAAAAATCAGAAGGCAAAATGTCTCTTCCTCCTCCTGACACTAGAGATGAATGAAATCCTCTCTGACACATTGTCAACACAAAACTCATTAAAGCTGTGGACATGAAATGAAAAACATGAATTAATTCCATCTTCATATTTCCCCATCTGATGTCTGACCCGTTAGGTTTTACAAAAGGAATTTGAATGTTCTTCAGAATCTACTCCTACTTTGTGTAAATGATGGCTCACCAAAAATAACCAGATAATTAGTTTAAGCCATAAACTAATGTCACCAGTCCACATTCTCGTTTTGTGAATCCTTTGTGTCTTTGTCTGGGATTCCAGGTACAAACAGGGCACTGCTGTGCAAGTCCAGCAGCGATGGCCAGAACCAGGTTCTCCAGATCGGCCGACCACACAGCACTGACAATGAAGAGGAGCTGCAGAGACTGGTTGCTTTGGGTGAGATGCACAGTGCACTTTGGTGCACTTCTTAACTTTGAGATTTATTTTCCATACTGTTTTAGGAATTGTTCTTGTTTTTAGTTTAGTTTCAGATAATTTTGTCTGCACTCTTAACTTCTTCTTTGGTTCCTTCCACTTGTACTCTGCTGGTGTCTTTTTCTGGAAAATTAACAAAACAGCAGTTAATCCTGAAAACACAGAAAACTGTTGAAAACACTGTCACCATTCAGAATTCAAAAAAACAAGATTGTGTTAAGTGTTAAATTTTGTTTTTGGTCATTTAAATTCTTTAATTTCAGTTTTATCTGTGGGAAAAAAAAGCTTTTTGGTTTATGTTTTTGTTTCTTCTTCTTGGTAACCTTGGTATAGAAAGCAGAATAGCACCGTACATTCAGACATCACATCACATCACATCACATCACATCACATTACATTGCATTGCTTGTAGGATGTACAGGCAGACAAAGAGACAGCCGTTAGTGAAGGCTACCTGGCATGGAGCCAAACTTGTCACCTATCCATGTCATGCTAATGGTCCAGTATTGAGGGTCGCGTATGTAACAGGAAATATATACATTGTGATTAGCTTTGCAGAAGAAGCATTAGGTGCAGCCTGGCACCTGTAATGAATAGAATGGGAGAATTAGCTGCATTGTTTCCCAGCATTTGACACCGCGCCATTAGGAGAGAAGGCAGAGCTATCTGTCTCTCTCTTCTCTCACCCCTTCTCTCTGTCTCCAGTTGGGAGTCACATAATTATTCTGTTGTTCAGGCTCTTCTCTGAATGATTTAAATGAAATGGCAGTCATTCCATTAACCCAGCTGAAGGTGACCTCCTCCCTCATATTTTCATCCACCCCCCAAACACACACACACACACACACACACACACCCCTCTCCTCCCAGCCCCATCTCCTGCCTCTACTTATTGTTCTTATCTCATTTCTTTATCCTCCTTCCGCCATACAAAATCTCTCCCATACCCTGCCTATCATTACACTGTAATCCTCAAGCTCCTCTCCTCTGTCGGTCCACACATTCCACCCGTCTCTGCCCTTAATATTTTTCCACCTCTCTCCTCCCTCTTTCATGCAGGCGTAGATTCGGCTCGTGTTAGGCAGGCGGGGCAGATTGCCGGTCAGAGCAGCACCAGGAGGCTCGGAGACTACCGAGTTAAGGTCAACTACAATGAAATCGACCTGCTCAGGTGAAGTCAGAATACATTTCTTGCTTGCTTCTCTTTCTTGTGCTGCTGTTTTCTTTTTTCCAGGGATGCATTGATCCTGGAGCTCGATCAATATTGGCAACAAATAAGCACAAAATATAGGTTCTTTGTTGATATCATAAAATCCTTTGAATTAATGAGCTTTGTTCATTTAGACTAGGTGAGTAGTTTCTACTTCACCAGTTCTCCAAGGCCATAGGCTACCTTGTGTAAAAATAATTCCATTGAGTTCCAGTGAGTTCAGGACTTTTAATCTGAAAAGGAGCAGCGGTATCAGGTCAGTACTTGGTATTCACATATACCTCGTGTTGGAAATGATATCTAGAGAGAAAATGATGGATCGGTGCATCCCTACATTCCTTCAATGTATCTATAAGTGCACAATTTTGTAGTCATCGTGAATTATTGTGTGCAAAGTTACCATAATGTACGTGTTTGTTTCTCTCTCCCCATTTCTCCCTCCACAATCTCTGTCTTTACAACATGTTTTCAAGTTTGGAAGAATAATTGTAGCAGTGTCGTGATTCAACAGTAAGAAGTAGGTTATGAAATAGGTAGGAAGTACAGCTTTGATGAAAGGAATACAGAACATGTTTCTTTGTTTCTTTATTGGTATTTTGTTATTTGTATTTTTGTGGAATCAGGAAGTTCATCTTCAAATGTTAAGTTTTAAGTTTTTATTGATTAAGTAGTTAAGTATTAAGGTTCTTGATGAATTTCAACATTTTGGAAAACTTGCTCACAAGTTAGATAATAAGATCGATACTAGCCTCAAGTATGGACCTAGCCAGGAGATGATTAGCCTAGCTTAATAAAAGTTTTATTAGCCAACATGTCCACTTAATCCATAGACAAGCAGAAATGTAACAAGTTGTGGTTTTTTTGAGAAGTCATGTGCACATTGAATTCCTGCAATCTTTTCCTTACCGTGATAGAACCTGTGGAGAGGACAGGAAGTCACTAAATCCGTCTTTAAATTAAGCCAAGCGAGGCAATTTATCTGCTGGATCTAACGTCGTATTTTGCATACAGAGAGAAAGAAAGCGAATAAGTGTAGTTCCCTAAGTGTCGACCTTTTCCTTTTAGAGCTGTGGTACAAGTGAAACTGGGCCAGCTAATGCAACATTTTAAAGTAGAATCAGTGTGTGTGTGTGTGTGTGTGTGTACATTCAGCACTACCTGGACAGTGGAGGCTCTGTCTCCATATTATGGTCTTTATTATCAGATCTGACTCTGTTCCAGTTTCTTTTTTACCACAGCTGAGCGTCTTCAAATTCCACGATCTGGGGCCCCTTCTCTCACACTTCTCATTTCCTGTTCCTGTCTGCGGTCCAGGCCAAGCAAATCAGGCTCAAATATCTACGAGTCATTCCAATTATGATCCTCAATAAAACACACAATAGAATCTCATAGAATTTCCTCCTTAGCGCCATCAAAGAGAGTGCAGGAAATTTGATGTGGACAAAGTATAAGCAATTCTTTGGATCTATGAGATTAGCTAGGTTTATTGTATTTAGGTCAGGTGCACTTATGTCTCTCTTTTCATCTCAGTTCCTCTCTCTCTCCCTCTCTCTCTCGCTCTCTCTCTCTCCTCCCACTTCCTCTCCCTCTTCCAGTCCTTGTCCCTGCTCGTTTTCCTCTTTCTTTCTCGGTTATAAATTTTTCTACTCGCATATCCATCTTCTCCTGTCCTCCTCCACCATCAGTGCGGCCAAGACAAAGCCAATCATCGCAGAGCCAGAGATTCATGGCAGCCAGTCTTTGGACAACGTGACAGGCTTCTTGTTGCTGATGTCAGAAGGTCTCATCAATGCCCTTGAGTCCGCCCACGGCCCCGAACAGGCCAATCAGGTAAGCAGATTCGTAATGATTTCTTTCCACCTCAACACTTCCCCTTCGCTTGTTTTTCTGGTCTTTTTTTTTTTTAATCTCTGCATTAATGCCTCTCTTCCTTCTTTTGCAAACCACCTACTCAAACCACACATTTCATTTCTTTCTTCGATCTAAATCCGCTTTCTCTATTTCCCTATTCCTATGCAATATCAATGTGAAATGCAATCACGCCAAGCCTACGGACATGTAGAATTTTGTACATATATTTTTATATTCCTTTTATTATATTTATTCTATTCTTATTTTATTTTGTAACTTTTCTTGCACCAATTTGGAGCAGCACTCCTCATTTCATTGTACCGCAATGACAATAAAGGCTATTCTGTTCTATGATTCCTGTCAAGTCTTTTCTCCTTTCCATTTTTGTCATTTTTCTATAGCTGTTCCCTGCCCTCTCTTGTTCTCTTGACCACTTGTCCCTTGCTCTTTTCTTTCTCTCACTTGTTGTCTTTTCTTGCTTTTTCTTGTTGGCGTCCTCTCCTGTCTTATCTTCTTCTCATTTTCCACTTTCTGACTTATCTTCGTCATCTTCTTAAGTTCTTCAACTCTCGACGTCACTCTTTCTTTCTTTGACTCCTCGTCTCCTGTGCTGTTCTTTTGTAGGAAATCGTTGCCATGGTAGCAGCAGAGCTGGCCCAGCAGACCAGTCTGGAGGCAGCGGCCCAGTCGGTGGTGGAGCGCGTGAAACGGCTCCACCATGACGTTTACGTATCCGGCCGTCAGAGGGCAACTTACTGTTCTAGACACGAGGACATGACCCTGCTCATCCGCACGCTCAACTACCCTCTGGCTGACGGTGCGCTCACACCCACACAGGGTAGGAAAGGGCATTCTGGGATTGACTCACTTAAACTTCTGAGGTTTTAATATTAGTCACAGTCACATAGAACGTTGAAAATTCACAATACTTTGAATTAGTGGTTCTCCACCTTTTTGGCTCGCGACGCTGAAGAAATAAAACAATTCAGTATTTTATTGGACAATAGCAAGTTTGAAAAATTTAATTGGATTTGGTTTATATTGAATCATTTTTATTGATTGATTTAATGCCAGATCTTGAAATAATTCTAGGTTTATCCACATTTGAGCAGCCAGCCTTTACAAAAAGGAATCAAAGATTTTGAGAAGAGTAGCCAAGAATACCACATAGAGCTGAAATAACAGTCCAGGCAGAAAAAAAATCCAATTTACTCCGGTTCCCAAGGTGCTCATTTTATGCTCAGGCTACAAACTAGTTTACTTTTTTTTTTTTTTTTTTTTACTGTTTTTCTTTATAACAGCACTTGTTCAAAGTAAAAAACAACACTGGTGTGCTGTTTTCATTTTAGAACAATTCAATAGCAGCCATTAACTTAATGCTTGGTGAACAGCATTCACACTTAGGACTCAATAATTGAATGTGATTTTTTTTCAAGCCATTTTCATTTATCTCCTGTGTTTTTCTTTCAGGTGGGCGTATCTACCCCGTGTCAGTGCCCTACTCCAACAGCCAGAGCACCAGTAAGACCAGTGTGACCCTCTCCCTGGTCATGCCCTCTCAAAGTACCCTCACCAATGGGACCAACACTGCCTCCACCCTTGAGGAAGGCACCCCCACACCAGGGTAAGCTTAGATTGTCTCTTGCCGATCATTGCTCTGGGTAAGCTTGTTTTTCACTCCTGGTTCCCTCCCACTCCTATGTTTGTTCTGGGTAAGCTCGATTTTCTACTCTTTTGCATATTTCCCCCCTGCTGTGCACGCTCTAAATGGGCTTGATTTCTAGCCTTTTGTTGTGTTTTTGCTTCATAAACTTGATTTTCTCTCCCCTGTCCCACTGCTGTTGTTTTCCTTCTGGATGAGTTTCATCCTGACTCCACTCCGCCCTCCCTACTGTTACGTTTATTTTGGGTGTATTTTAGATGAGCAAGATTTGCAACTCCCTTGTTCCTCCTTTGCCGTATTTATTTTAGGTAAGCTTGATTTTCGCTCCCCTGCGTCTCTCCACTGCTATGCTTATTTATCTCTAAGCATAGTTTTCACTTCCCCATTGTTCCACAGCTGTGTGTTCTGTGTGTCAAGCAAGGGTCATTTTTACAGATTGGGCAGGGCAGGATAAAGTACGGCTTGAATGTACTGCATGGAACTTTTCCATAGGCATACAGTGTGGAGCATATCCTGCAATCAAAACATACACATTTTTACTGTGATTTTAGACATTGTTGTACAGAAACAAATTACACAGGAGCATATTAATGTCCAGGGAGTCCAGTTGAAGTATCTGATTCATGTTTTTAAAGGCTTATGAGGTGCCAAACACAATTTGTAATACCCACAGACAGGATTTTTACATTTTAGACTCGTGATATTAAAGCTAAGGTTCACTACCAGGATTCATGAAAATTAATTTAAACACAACCTAGTCGTAGCCCATCCGGAACTAATTTGCTGCAGTTCTGCAGTGTTTCCACTGCCTCACTATCTTAATCCACAATTTTTCCATTAAGATATTGGATCAAAAATGCTTCAACACTTTCTGTTTTAAGATGGTTTGGTGGAAAGAGTATTTGTTCAGAAAAACCATGATTTCTTAGGTTTCTGATAGGGGAGCGTTTGTTACACTGAATTCTGAGTTCAGCAGAATAACTAGTAATTGAATATTTCATTTTTTCCCCTTGTTCAGACAGTAGTTATATAATTATATATACATAGTTAGATATTAATATTGGACATTTGCTCTCTTCTTCACCATTTGAAAATTACTTTTTGAGGTGAGGGAAACAATCACGGCTCTCATAACACCACGTACAATGGCACAGTGGATACTGTGCAGAGCAGAGGACTTTCTGGACCAAAGGCTGGATATAAACACAAAACATCTCTGCTTCCTTTCATATGAAGCCAAAATATCCCAGATACAGCTGCCGCCATCTTGCACTGGTGATGTCATTTGTAGTCACAGTCTGTGCAGACTCTGACTCTAAATATACCCATCTGACCTAATCACAAGTTAGAGTTGGCTGTCAAACAGTATGTATTCTCCTCCTTTTTGTAGCCTATAGCATATATGCTAATCAATCTAATATATGCCATCAGCATGCATGTTGTGTACCTTTTGCTCGTGAGCTTACCTGCCTGATTTGTAGCGTAATATCGGTGAACATGCTCACGTGGCTCCTGCTTTTTGTTTGAATGTACGCAATTTCTTTCTCAGTTGTTTTCCCTCTGCCAGCTCATGCACAAGGATTGCTTCTCTCTCTCTCTCTCTCTCTCTGTCGCTTTCTGTGTGACTCACATTTATATTTCTCTTCCTCATGGGCCTCGGTCTTCCGATATCCATCCTGTGTCCTACACTCTGTCCTTGCCTCTCCTTTTCTCCTCTCCTTCAGCACGGTTCACCCCGCCACCTGCCAAACTTCTGTTAACATCCTGCAGCCCATAATTGAACTCCCTCTTTCCCCTATTTATCCCTTGTCTCCTCTTCCTCCCCTCCCCCTCTCCACCTCCCTCTTCTCTTTCTCTACCACCCCTCCTCCTCCCCGTCCTCTCCCTCTGTCCACCTCTCTCTTTGGTCTCTCTACGCCCTACACGGATCTTTTCCTCTCCTCTGATGCCCCCACTTCTTCCTCCTCCGTTCCCACCCTCATACCTGTCTCCTCCTCTTCCTCCACCCTTCCCAACCAACTCCCCTTCTCCTCCTCCCTCCTTTATTCCTCCACTCTCCCCAGCAGTCAGAGCCCTACAGCCACGCTCCAATCCACCAACACCCAGACACAGAGCTCCAGCTCCAGCTCGGGAGACGGAAGCCTGTTCCGCCAGAGAGGCAGCCAGGCGGCCCAGCCCGACGAGACGGGAAGGGTCCCGCCCTACGTGGACTTCAGTCAGTTTTACCGTCTGTGGGGAAGTGACCACAGTGACGGCCAGAGCACCCAGGGAGGACTGGGACCCCAGTGAGGAGGATGAGGAGGGTCCTGGGTACCATTTGGAAAGGACTGGTTCTCCTGGCAGCAAGGGGGCTAATGGACTGAGAAGGGACAAAGATTTTAAGAGGTGGTTGGGGTGATCGAGTAAATGCTATTAATGTATCATAACAAAAATAAGTGACTTAAAGGTGCATGGGGACGTGTGGAGGAAGGACTGGGGTTCTCAAGGTCGTGCTATCAAATGGTGGGTGAAGCCAGTGGGCAAAGAATAACTCTGAAACAGTGAGAAACCTACACCACCAAATGATGTTTGCTCTTGTGTAGTAGATGCTGGTCACGAGTGATTGTGAATATATGTTATCCAGATTGTAGCCATTTATTGTCAGATGTAAAAACAGGAATCTTAAAGACTTGACAGTTTGTGGAGTCGAGAATGATTACATACTGTAAGGCCTTAAAATGGAATGAATGGATGCATTTGAAAGTACTTTTTTTTTTTATTTGTAATGAAAAATGTATCTCCACTTGACGTTTCACCACCTCTTGTGTAAAAGATTTCAATTTATTTGGCTTGATTTTCACCCAACAGGACCTGAAGATTGGTGGGTACGACAGCACCTGTGGTGACAGGTGGTCACATAAGATGTATTTTAGTAATAAATACACTAGAATTTCATTCAAAATCACACTTGTATCTTACCCTGTGGAGGGGCAGCAGAGCAACTCGTCAGTAATTCAGCGGAAGAAGAGAAACACCTCTGTGCAGCTACACTAGAATGGTTAAAACTGGAAGCACATTTGTTTTTATTTCGTGTCTCTCAAAAGGAAAATGAGTCACAAGCTAATCCTTTTCTTAAAGGTTTAAACATCAGTTTTATTTACCAGCTAATGCATGGGTAATTTGGTATAGTTCGAAAGGGCCACAAGCATTTAGAGAATTACTTAGTGAAGACAAATGAGTGGCTACTAGTGACACCATCAAATATCAGCATCATATTTTGAATTAAAAATTTAAAGGACTAACACACAGACTAGAGAAGCCTAAAAGAATGAATGTGATGTCAGACTAAGTGTAGAGACCTTGTTTAAGAACTTTATCTTCCAAGAATGATCCAGACCAAAGCTGAACCTGGAGGTTTTCAAGGATCAACGATGATTTAGTGGCAGCACAATACAAGATGAGCTACAGCGTGAGAAGAGTGTGAGATGTTGGAGAGGTGGCTTACTGAAAGCTGCTCTGAACCCCAGAGCTAAAGTGCACCATGGCTTTCCTGTTTGAGTCCTAGACTATGAATCCTGGTCTGCTCTTTCAACATGGTGAGGAAGATGAATGGACAAGAACCTCTCTGGCATCTAAGCCGCTTGACATTGATGGATGGGAAGCACAGAGGCTTGAGCTCCAGTAGACTGTGTTCACAACGCAGTGAAGTAAGAATGTGATCGGTCATCATGCGATGGGTTGGAGTGAGGAGGCTCTGCAAGGAGGAGCTGAGTGATTGTTGGCAGCAAATGGAGTCATCCATCAACGTCGAACAGAGTCATCACTCTTTGGGTTTGAATAGTCCTATGCCATATCTGTGCTGCCATGATCTCCTTTGATTGAATGAAAAGCTTTGTTGTTGATATTTTAACACTACTGGATTTCTGTTCTTCAAGTTCAAACCTCTTCAAGGTGCATTTTACAATGAAACTTAAATTTCTTCCAAATTGTAATTTTCTGTCTTACTCTAGGAAGGAGGAAGAGGACTCTCCAGCTGCGAGGACACATTTCACATGCTACCAAGAACTGATGTACAAATGCGCAGGCTGTGACTGCGTGGCTATGTGGTGTATTAAGGTAGCTGCTGGTGAAGAAAACTGTATCCCTGTATCTTTTTTGAAAGGCTGGCTGACATACCAGAGATGTCTCTCCTTTATGACTGTTGAAAGATTGAAAGATACATTTCCAGCTGTTACATTTGGAAATATCTCAGCATGATTTTTTTTTGGCACCTGCACCATCCAGAGTTATTTCATTTCCACAGCACGTTTCTCTTGGAAATCGAAAGGGAATCTCATTCCCTAAATTAACTTCACACTGTTGTGAAATCCTAATTGGCTTAATCAGGGACGTGATTAGAAACACAAAAGTACAAGATTCCCTGTTAAACCCTCAAATCAGCAGTTGGAGCTGCAGCGTAACACAGTTGTTTACTGTCAAAGCAGACGCAGGGCGTGTTAATAATTGCTCAGTTTAGGGGTAATTGGTGTTTTCCTCTTGCTAAGGCCATGACCCAATTCTTCAAAAGTCTGTTCAATTAACTTTATTGCTCGCTGTAGTAAATGAAGAGAAATGAAAAGTCAGGTGAATGATGAGAGGCTGAACCAAGCTGCCAGCATCACTGTGCTCTTCTAATTAGTCGTCTTTCTGTGTGTCCCTGTCCTAGTTTAGGTGTTTTTGAAGCAGGCTTTTATGAGGTGTTCAAGCAGGCACAGAATCTAAGCAATGACGCTGACGTTTTTCTGTGAGGTAAAATTACTGTTTTTGTCAATGGAGTCTGGTGACGTTTAAGAGCAAAGAGAAAGAGAAAGTGTGCCTCAGGTTCCTCGTTGGAATGGGTTGTCTGGCAATGCAAAGCTGTGAGAATATTGTAAATGTAGCATACACTCAGAATGATATAGTTTTACGTGGGCCTTTTTTTCCTAGTTAGAATACATTTTTCTGGGACCTCCGGGACTCCTGCCTCTCCAGAACGGAGGCGTCCTGACCACCAAATCTGAACTATCCCTTTAAGGGAGTCAACTGTATGCACATTGTGATGCAAATGAAGAATCCAGCATTCTTATCGTGCTGTATGATATTAATCTGCTGTGCGCTAGAAGATTTCCATAGTGCCTTGCTGAAGTATAGTGTGTTCTAGAAACATGCTGTGTGCATGTGTTGTTGTGATTGATGGGCTCAGGGGTGAAGCGGTGTGGCTGTGGATCGTAACAATCCCGGGCTCTTTTCCAGGGCTGAGACATATAATACTTAAATATCACAGCCTCATTCTGAAAGCCAGACATCATGCATTTTGACACTAAAAGAAAAAATGCATATCATTTCACATAACGCTCTATGGTCAAACATGGATTGAGTTTTTCAGATTTAAAAAAAAGATTGGACTCCTGACCAGATAAGAAAACGGGGACCAAATTAAGTCTTGAGAGTTACATTTACATTTCTTCATTTGACAGATGCTTTTGTCCAGAAGGTCACTACCACTGCAGTCCAGAGGAAAGAGAGAAAATTCAAAATAAGTTCCCTTCTTTGTCTAGTCTATTTCTCGCAGACATCAATTTGAGATTTGGACCATAAACTCTCTCTTGTCTCATCCTAATTTAAGATCTTAAAGTGCCCTAATTTTTCTCTCAATGCACAGATCTTTATTTGTCTGAAATAACCAGCTGTTAAGATAAGAGGAACATCCAAAAGAAACCATGAAAGGCTTATAGATGCACAATATCAGGAATTTGTCTGAGTGGTCAGATTGGAGATCACGGCCCTACGTGACCCTAAGCCTGAGCCTAACCTTAACTCTAAATGCTCCCTTAATTAGGACAATTTCACAATCAGGGTTTATCATAATCACAAGGTGTATGTGGAGTATGGGGTTTGAATTATGTGTGTGTACTAATGAAGAAACCACGGGTCAAACTGCTAAGAATACATCTGCTTTGGATGGATGGTTCACTTTGTGTTTTTCAGCGCTGGTCGTGGTCCTGGTGAGTCTCTGCCCGGACGCTCCCTGTTCCAACACATGGGATTTAAATGATCAGCTCATCATCAAGCTCTGCACAAACCCGATAACGACCCATTCATCTGAATAAGGTGTGTTGGAACAAGAAAACCTCCCAAAATGTGCAGGCTGGAGGGTTCCAGGACCAGGATTGAAACACACTGGTTAACATGATTTATGCTTAATGAAACCTCCTCCTTCAGGTCTTATTAATACCTGCACTCATTTTCTCATGTGTTTCTTAAATTATTGGCCCCAAACCATTTACCAGACGTACATTAGACAGACCTGATACCAAAGTAAGCTCGGACTTTTATCTGTCTATTTATTGCTCCATAAGATTAAGGAGAACATTCTCAAAAGCCTATGAGCAGAGCAAAAGAACTCCTGCTTTTCTTGTGCTGCTACAGTTGTTCTCAAAATGGAAAGGATAATTTGTGTCAGGTTGATTTATTCTCTTGCTCCTTTATTTCTCCTGGCGGGGTTAGGAGGAACAGGTCAGAATTCAGTAATCACCAAATAGGAAGATGATTTATTTCTGCTGCGACAAGGAAAAAAAAACTAAAGTGAGCCGCCAAATTTTCCTCTGGGAATATCTATCTGTTAAGTAGGCTTCAGCCAGTATTTGGTTAGCTCAGTTTAGGATAACAACAAGATGCAGTAGAGAACAGTTTGCTTGACTACATCAGAAGTGGGAAAAAAAATCTGCTGTCTGACTGAAACATTATGTATCATCTTTTTTGATCCATGCAAAGACCAAAGTCAAAATCAATAAGTTGTGATTTTATAGGGGTTTATATCCTGGAATTGAAACCAGCAGCCAGGAGCAGTGACTATTTAGTTACTCTCCCTCACTAAGAATTGGACTGTTACATTTTTTTTTTTTTCAAGCTAATCCTAGGTTTTTTTTAAACAGTTTATCCTAAGAAATAGGGGGATAACACAGAATAAAGGAACACCTAATCATGCAATTAATCAGAAACACTTTTCAGAAGCAAAATCCCCTAATTTGGATATGCATATTTTTTTTAACTGGACAGGAAGGGACTAAAAAAAGGGAAATCTGTAAAGTAACTACAGCTGACAGACAAATGAAGTGGAACAGAAGTATAAAGTTGCATAAAATGGAAACTGCAGTGGGGTTACAAGGAATATGCTTAGTCTGGCACAAGATCTGTGTTTGTCACTAGATTCACCCGGTGTGACGGCCAGAACCCCACTTAAGGCCAGATACTCCGGAGAATAAATAAAGAGCTGAGAGAGGGTTGATTTGCTTAAGTTCAGGAAAAGATTGTGGTTTGGGACAAAATACAAAGTCGAATAAAAGGCAACAAAACACCTTCTGCACAAAATATCTTCTTTCCAGGAAACAGTTGTTGACTACTGACACCCAGGGGCAAATAGCATCTGCCTGATAGTCACTGCACAACCGTCACTTGACGAACCCGTGGACACACACTGCTTTTTAACTGCATGACATCAGTTACATTAGAACACCAGCGTGTGGGTTTGCTCCCCTGATAGAATTACCAGCAATCAATAAAACAGATGTGTAATGGTGCAAATACTCCCGTTAAGTACAACACATTCCACCTCTGCTGAGAGCCTTGTGTGACCATATTTTTACTCAGTAACTGAAAAATCTCCTTTGGTCAAGCGAGAGCAAGGACAAACTCAGATTAAATGGTGAGCCAATATACTTTGGGTGTGAAACATAATTCCTCTCTGCTTACTTCTGATAAAGAAACCCACCCCAGTTGCTGCCACTGTGACTTGTTTTGCTATTTGTTTCAGGCAGCCCATCAGATGGCAATGCAGAGCTACATTTCCAGACCTGTACCAGACCACAATGACAAGAGTATCTTCAAGTGGAAACCTGTGCCTTCAGGTTCTGACTCAATTTGATTTTAGCAACGTGTTGCACAAATGGTTGAGTAACCGATCACACTGTAACCTGAAGCTTACAGGCCTGTTATCACGATGCCAAGTCATTTTAAATGTTGTGCAAGACACAGTGCAGTCCTGATCCTGTTTTTTTTTTTCTGCAGAATCAGCATATGTGTACATGAAAGACATCAAAAAGAAAGAAGACAGTTAGAAGTTACTGTCAGTGTAATTATATTCTAACCTCTTTTTTTATTACTACTTAGTGGATCAGAGTTAAAAAGTTACCAGCTACTGTATGGACCTGCTGCTCTGTGGGTGTGTTTAGGCTGTAAGCACACCCAATGAGCATGTCCACCATAGTTTGTCACCAAGGAGGGTGTGGATCGCCGTGTTTGTTCATCCCACACACACCTGACTCTTCCCACCTTTAATGGCAGAGCTTGTTAGTGTCACCTGGAGGCAGGAGTGCAGGACACAGGCGGCAGGGAGTGGTTTACCCAGAGCTGCTGCTTACTGCTTGTTGTGGACTGAAGAGGGAACAAATGGCTAGAAGAAAATGTGAGAGGTAAATACACAAGACCCACAAACTGAAATATCTGTGTGTGTGTGTGTGTGTTTGTGTGTAAACAGATGCAGGCATGGCAGCATGTCTGCCACTACTCTGGCAGTGGAGGAGAAATCCTGTGATCTTTATTCTGACAAGTGTCTGTAAAATTGCTGTGACTGTAATGAAGTCTGATGCTTTGTCTCTGAGAGTAAACACTACTGCTGATTTTACAACCTCTGTGCCTGGGTGCTGGGTACTGTCAAGCGATTCATGTGACTCACTTGTTTTAAAGGTAACGATGGACAGAAACGTGTCCACAAAGTAGGAAGAAGTCACAGAAATGAGTTCTTCCTTTGTTTACTTGCAACTTTGGTTCCTAAGTGGTATTTTAGATACTCTGGTTCAACAGTGCCATATTGTAAAAACAGGAAGTTAGACTTGTGAATCAGCAGTAATCTCTGATATGTGAATATACCAGAAGTTCTGCTGCTCATTGAAACTCTTTTTAAATCAGTGGTTATTGTGACACAAACTTTTAACACATAGCTTTTTTGTTAAAGGAGTATTTTGACAGTTTTGGGCTGATGGAGCTGCACTTTTTTTAAAGTTTGCCGTTTCCCCCTCTTCCCAGTCAAGCTACCTGCCTCCTGGTTCTAGCTTTATATTTAGCATACTGACATGAGAGTGGTATCGATCTTCTCAACTAACTCTTGGCAAGAAAGCAAATAAGCATATTCACCAGAACTTGATACTCCTGTAACCTCTTCCCTTACGTCATAAACCTTTGGACAAACATGATTTTTTTGGGGGGGTCAAGACTAACTTTCTGTTACAGCCCACACTGTTACTGTTTACAGCCCACACTGTCCACACACACCTCCGTCTCTCTAACCTTGAGGTTAGTCAGATGGTCTGTCACTCTGGAATTTTATGAGGGAAGCTCTTCAGTCGGGGGGATGAAAACTGTAGCCAACAGTAACGTTTCGGATCAAACATTCGTATCAGCCGGTGTCATCTGAGAAGCCTCTTCTGCTGAATATTTCACATTCTGTGTCTGGAGGTCCATGCATATATATGTGTGTGTGTGTGTGTGTGTGTGTGAATGCGGAGTGCACATGTACACATGTAGGAAAAATGAGATCCATGTTGAAAACTCCATTTTCTCTTTAACGAGGGATTTTTGAGCAGTTAGGGTTTAATATATGGAGACAGAGGCTGGCCGTCTAGCCTTCAGTAGTTCATCAAGATTCAGACATCAAGATTTCAAGTGTTCGATATCTCCTGTCAGTCTCTCCTCTTGCCAGGACGGTGTTCTCGTATTCAGGCTATGAGATGGTCAGATTCCCTGTTAAAAGTCAAACGATAGTCTTTAAATAAATATTTGTTCATTGAAGGGTTGGAGTTACAGATGGCAAATGGACAGTCTGGTGTTTCTTTGCTCATCGGAAATCGAAATATCAGCTGATTTTACTTCAGTGATGTGAATAAACCCTGAACGGCACAATAAACTTACTGAGTAGATTCTAGTTGTTGCCTTCTGCTGAATTATTGTAGTGTACATTGTGGGTTATATATATATTCTTTGTCTCTCTCATGAAGCAGCAGTGTTGTTAACTATACAGCAAATGTTGTTCTGGTAGGGATTTAAGAAATACTGAGGTCATGGCTGTATTTAACATTGACCAGTGTCATACAGTTTGTTGAATTGGAGGGAAAAAGGAGTCAAAAGTGGTTATTTTCCCCAAAGTTAGTTATCATATAAGCACCAGCAATTGTATTTAACTCATAAAAGGAGCCAAATTCAAGTATGGTCTATATAAAAATGTTGAAACCAATTGTTGCTGCTCAAAACCCTCAAATTGCCCAGAGCAAAAGACAGTAAAACCTGGAAGAGGATCCTCACTTCAAACCACGTTCCAAATTTGATTGGCCACCAGGTATTACTCGCATCAACTTCCTAATCCTGCTTTATAAAACAATCCCCTGGTGTCAGGGACAGAAACCTCTCTCACAGTGGATACGCTGACAGGCTGATATCAATATTTGATGAAAAGGCATAAGCAGTCTGATATATATAGTGGGTCTATCGGCCTCCCTCCAACGGGTGCTGACTGCTCCGAGGGAAAACAAATGGAGGCTGTGCGGGTGAAGATCTCAGGCTGAGATGAGCGATGCTACACTCTTGGAGGCCTAACATCCAGCTCTGTTTATCATATAACAAACAAGCTGAGACGCAGGCAACTCCGCTGACTTGCTGCATGAACACAGAGACTTGTTGAAAAGAAAGTAGGTCATCTTAGGCCAGAGTAAGTCTGAACTGTGTATCACTGCTGCAATATAATGAGCACCTGGACTTCCTGTTCACGAGTGAACAGCTTCCTCCAGGCTGAAGGAAAAAAATGACCCAAGTGTAACCTGATACTAAGCCCGAAACTTAGTTCACAAGGAATCAGAGACTTTCCGGAGATAATTTTCTTAGATGTGAGCGTGACAATTAGACAACAGAGTAGTGTGCCACAAAAAGTCAACAAACCATGCCTCTCATGACATCACCTGTTATACCACTAAAAGATTGAAAGATAAGAGTTGGTAAATAGAGAAAAGGTCAAGTTTATTTGTAGGTTGCTTATTCAGTGCGACACAGCCTGACAAGCTGCAGCTTATAGCATCAATACTGCGCCTGTTTTAACAGACACCGGACAGTAGCAAACACAAATTTGTCCCTACAAACTTTCAGAAGCTGGAAATCTTCCCAGCTGTGTGCATTTGATTCTCCTGAAAGGATTCAGTTTCTATTGGCTATTCTACTGAGTCTTTCATTGGCGTTATCGGTCGGACAGTTTGTCTTTAGTCCAGACTAAAATATCTCAACAACTATTGGATGGATTTGTGATATTTAATGCAGACATTCATCTTCCTCAGAGGGCGACTCCAACTGACTGTATTGATCTTCTGACTTTTCTTTGAGCACCACCAGCAGGTAAAGTCTTTATCTTATCTCGTGAAATATCTCCATTAGGTGGATTGGCGCACAATTTTGTTGTCTCACCTGAGGATGATGAGATTGGATCAGTCTGATTGATCAGTATGTAAGTGTAAGATTACGCATTTGAGCCGAGTATTTAACGGTTTGGTGGTCACTAAAACAGTGTAAAGTCCCACAGGCGTTCAAATGCAGTGGGAATCATGTTCAAAAGAAAACCTGAACAAGTGCAAACAAAGTGCACAGACACACATTTAAGGGTGTGTTGTGTGCAAACAATGCTTGTCCACACAGAAAAAACAACTCCAAGGATGTTATGGGTGTGTCACATAAACCACTATTAGATTTTTTTAGTTTATTTTATTGACTACTATGCAAATTAAGTTTAGGAAGAGCCTGCACAGATGGCACAGAATGGATAGGAAATTCAATAAGGTTGCCACAGCATCCTGGTTTTTATAGTCCAACATGTGGCATGATCAGGTTTCTTAAAGTCTGAATGTATCCAGGTTCCTGAGACCAGTCTTTACATATAATCGGATCCTTTCAAAACCTGATCCAAACCAGGCGACTAGTGTGCATAAAGGCACAGTAGAGCAGAGCTAGTCCAGTCTTAGATGTTCTAAAATATACATTGTGCAGATGTTGATGCTGCTTTTATATCATACAGTATCAGAGTTTCCATAGTGACCAGTAACCAACGTGTCAGAGGATGTTAATGTCAATGTCCGAGTCGTAATCACAACCATAAATATCAGCTCTGATGTATCCAACTCGGCTCTTAATAGTGCCTGAAAAGGCCAAACATGGATGCCGTGTATCAGCCACAGTACGTCTTTCTGGGTATTAAAACCCACCTTTTAATGGAAATAGTGTTACATTGACCATGTATAGTTTTTTTTTTTTTAACCCTCACATGACTTCTCTGCATTAATGCGACCATGAAGTTGTCCCATGACACGAATCAGACGTTGTTCATGCACCATGTATCCCATATTATATAGAACATGTGTTCGATAGAAATCCGTTTTTACTTAAAGGTATAGTTTGAAGTTTATTTGGAGACGCTTATGTGCTTTCTAGCAGAGAGTTTGATGAGAAGATCGATGTCTGTCCCATATAGCCGTCAATGCACATGGTGAAATGTGTTGAAATAATGAATATGAGGCTGGAGAGGAAAACATTATATACCATTTTTCTTATAAAAACCAAAGAATGGAAATGGCAATCTGTGATTAACTTTAGTTTCATTATTATGTGTCAATAACCCAAGCTAATTAAGCTAAACTAACTGGCTTGTGGCTCCACCTTGGACATAAGAGAATCTTCTCATCTGCCTCTCTGTAAGGGAGCAAATACTTAAAGCGCATTTCTCTAAATGTCAAATTATTCCTATATATTCTACCGTGTGCGCCCCTCTGTCTCTTCATATTAATCCATGCCTTTTTTTTCTGGTATGTAATGGACATTACAACCTCAGGGGGGCTCTGCTGTGGTCACAGACTTTGACTTGTGTTTTTTCAGGTCTGCAGAACTTCTTGGGTAAATTTAAGGGACATGGGACCTCAGAGTGTCACAGTGAAGGCAGAAGTGATGATAACAGCAGTGTAAAGCTTCTGTAGAAGACCACAGCCGCCCCATCCTATCTTATATTCCCCCCCTTCATGCCTCCCTCCTTCATGATAGACGCGCCCCCCCTCGTCCTCCACTGATAAGCAGCATAACGGGGGAGGAGCTCCCTCCTCGCGGGGCTCCTCCTTCCACTGCTTCGTTTTCCTTCACTTGCCCCCCCCACTCACACACTCACACACACACTGCTCCTCTCCGCCTCCCCCTCCTTGCAGCCTGCTTGACCGAGAGGGAGAGAGGGAAGATGATGAAAAAGAAGTAAAAGAGAAGAGAGCAGAGGAGGGGGGGGGGGTCTTATTTTCGTACGAGCGGAAAAGGCGTCACGCCGGGTGCGGAGCGCAGCGCGGAGGACGGAAAACGGAGACGCATCACGGTGAGAGAGATAGAATAGACGGAGGGAGGAGGCGACAGCGGGTCGTAAACACGATAGAAAACGGCGAATAGGACGGCAGACAGCGGCGATCACCCCCCCTCCCCTCTCTCTCGCCCCACCGCCTACCCCGCGTCCCTCCTCATCTCTTCATCTCCATCCTTTTCCGCACCGTTTGGCTCATCCCTTTGCGCACCAAAGCATCTCGGTGTTTTGTTTTTTTTTATTTCCTCTCTCTGTTTTGATCTTTTCTGGGCAAACCTCGGCTCGGTGTTTTGCGGAACACACATCAGAGGCAAGAGAGGAGGAGGAGGAGGAGGCTGTGCCATCAATACGACCGACAGGCTCCACTGTAAGTCCTGCTCGGGACGATCATCGGCGCAACCGATCCGGCAGATGAAAAAAAAAAACCGGAGGAGGGGGGTAGCCTAAATACTGAGAGATGACTGTAGAGTAAACCGGCTGGAACAGAGAGAGACCCCGGCCCCCGGTTATCACCGAGACTCCAGCATCACCAATGCGATGGCATAGCGGCTTCTGCAGCAGAACTAGCAGACTAGAATCAGACCAGCAGGGCTCTCATCCACCATGAACCTCTGAAAGACATCCGACACGGGCACAGATGGGTAAGAGGAGATGCTCTGCTTTTTGTTATTTTGATGGGTTTATTCCGGGATCTGGAGGTTGGGCAGGAGGGTGGAGGAGGGGGGGCAGGAAGGCTTGTGACGTGAGGACCCCTGCCACTGCACAGTATATGACTGTAGCGTAGAGGAGGAGGAGGGGAGGAGGGGGGGGTGTATTTGTGCGTGTGTGAGGCTGCTGAAGTTGCATCTGACGAAATTGGGAATTAGATGGGTGGAAAAGAACAGATGGCCTTTCGCCACTGGTCAAACTGGAGATAATGTAGCTTATGCCACCTCGCATGATCACATGAATCATCTATTATGTTTTTGAGGTCATGGATATGTGAGATCTAGTTTTAGTTCACAGAAGGAACACACCAGGTGCAGAGATAGATAGATAGATGGCTGAACAAGTGTACTGGGCACCCAAGGGGTCAGGGGGACAGGAAGAGACGCAAAGCCAGTACAAAGACGAGCAAAACACCCAAAAAATCAGAGCTAAACAGTCTGTAAGAGGCGCTAAATGACCACAAAGACGAGCAAACTGACAAAAAAGCGAAGCGACTACACAACACTTTCAGTCTGGGCATCTCGCTCCTATGCAGGAAGATTGGCTGTCCTTTTGCCCAGTGGCCCATTTGTTTCATAAAGTGCCCATGACATTGAAAACCATTTAGCCTTGTAGTTTTCAAACCATTAAACGTTCTCTGTGGCTCAGCGGTTTGATGCTGCACTTGCAAGAATCGAGGCTCGATCCCCATCCTTGAGTGAACCGTGGAATGAGACCGCACTTTAAGAGCCAGCTAATGTGGCAGCATTCTGCAGGGCCTTTCTTCATTTTCACGCTCTTACACATAACCGCCCCCCCCCCCCCCCGCCCCAAAACACCTGAACTGATGGCAGTGTCAAGCTTCGTCACTCTGTCATCTCACAGCCCAGAGGAAATCCCTACTACACGTCACCTCGCTGCGTCTGAATCACCCTGCCCCAGGCGGTTGTCTTCTGTATGCAGCGACTGCGAGCCTCGCTGACAAAAAACATTTTCATCTCCCAACCAGGCAAACCAAAGCCAAACACCACCGCCTGCTAAATCCATTTCTAATTTCCCACAAGGGCAGGCCCGGCTCCCTGCTCGCTGTTTAGGGGTCAGGTATTGATCTTGGGGCCCCAGATGGGTTTGAGTATATGAGGGCTGGAGTCAGCTGATCCCTGATAGGCAGTTAAGTGCAAATGAAGTGAAAATGAATGAAGGGCTGGTGGAAGCTTGGAGGATATAGAGAGGCAGATGAAGATTGTTGCTGTGGGGTATAAACAACAACCGCCTTCTCTTTCCCATGACATGTCGCCCTTGAGCAAGGCAATTAATCAGCAACAACTCTGTTAGACGGACGCTCAGTAGTACAACAGTAGCAGACTGTAGCTGTACCTGGCAGCTCCCAGGTGTGAACGTGTGAAACGGGGCATCGCTGATGAGCATGCTCAGTGTGTCAGGATGAGTCCAGCTTTTTAAAAATGCATGTCGCGTAGAGGTAATTATTTGAGAATCCAAGGTTTCTCCAAGGGAGATCAGTCTGTGTGTGTTTTGTGGAGAAGACATACCAGCCTTCATTTGGTCCAGTTGAACCCGGACGCAGCTTTCTTGATGAAATGGCGGGACGATTTACTGTGACTTGTTTGGACAGCGAATTGGCCCCCGGACCTGTACCTGCCAGGCATTAAAGAAAGCAGAGAGAGAAAAAATGTGAGCTAGTGGAAAGCAGGAAGTATACTCTTCACTGTGTGTTTGCAGCGGCATAAACAGAGGCCTCCAACTATACCGTAACACTACCGCTCGGGCTCTCTGTGGCTATCTCACCATTGCTTCAAATTGTCAACCGTGCCCCACCCGACGGCCCAGATCTCCAAGTTTCAAAACAGCAACACACCACATCTCATGGCGATGCTGGCCTTTTCACTTCATGGTCATGCTAATACTGAAAGACAGGGCAGTGGGCTGGTGTTTGTGTGTGTGTGTGTGTGTGTGTGTGTGTGTGTGGAACGTGTGGGGTTGCAGAAATAGAAAAAGCTTGGAAAGGATCTTTGGGGTTTAGGATGCCACAGCCTGGGACTGAACACTGCTGCCATACATGAATATGCATGTTGTGTGCATCACAGTTGAGTTGTAGCTGCTGAGGTCACAGTGAGGAGACAGAATGAGTGAAATCCATAGATGGAGAGTAGATGGACGTATGGAGTGACTGAAGAATAACGAAAATGGGGAGAACAGGGTCTGAGTGGGCTGAGGGGATGTTATCTAGTTGTTTGCCTCAAAGAGTGTGTATGGACTCCCGAGATCCACCTGAGCCCCACAGCTGAAGCACACTTCGTTTGCCAGGTTTGATTATATCCATTCTCCAGTAAATTCTCCCTTTCACAGTCTCTTATTTCACTTTCAATGTGGTTTATTGGCCTGAGATGTAAATATATTTATGAAAAAGCATGCAAGGAAGAGAAATTGTAGATAAGGGACATAAAAACCAAAAAAAAGATGACATTTAAAGGAATAGTTCACCATTTTAGGTAACATGCTCATTCGCTTTCTTGCCATGAGTTTGATACCACTCTCATGTCTGTACGGGACATGTGAAGCTGGGATCAGCTGTAAAGATGTTTAATATATACAAAAAACTAAAACACTAATGTGGACAATACGACATTCTACAGAGGGTTATGTGCGGGACTATTTCTTGGCAGGGACTAGTAACCTTGGGGTAACCCCCTCATAAAATTCAGAATTGCCATCTTGTTCACTGTCCCGAAAAGAGAGCAGTTTAAATCGTCTGATATAACTTGAGCAACTGAGCTTCCCAAAATGTCGAACTATTCCTTTTAAGGCACTTAGATCCAGCGTGACAGATTATTTGTCATCTGTCTGTCTCACTTTGTGGCAGCTGATAACAAACGTGGCTTCTCGCCCTACGGTGTGTCGGTCCTTCTCCAGTAAGAGAAAAGAAAGCTTTTCATCATCAGGCGTGGTCACAATGTTTGGGATACTGAAGCTTTTTCAAAACTTTGATCGTGTTCGGCTCAAATATTTTTGCATTTTGGACAGCAAGCACAGTATTTAAAGTTAAGAATTCATGTGGGAAGAAGAAAAGCTCTCTGGTAAAATGGTTAATATATTTCTCCATACCACACCTCTTCTCCCGTTAGCAGTCTGTCATACGCAGCCTTACACTTTTCTATTTGTTTTATCACAGCTCCTCTACTCACACTTCCTTGCTTCCTCTCGCAAAGCAATTTCATTATGTCGTGCCCCCTTTGCACTGCAACTGAAGTTGTAAGGCCATAACAAATGGTTTCGCTGGCGCACAGAGGGGCAGTCAGTTAACATAGCCAGAGGTGATCTGGGTACACAGAGATCAGCAGCCTCTTCCTCTTCTACGGCATCCTGTTTTGCAGGCAAGTCTTGACCTCTAGGAAATCAGATGTTCACTGTGAGTCACCCAACAGCCAAACTTCTCGTTATCATAGCTCACTGATTTCAAACTGTCAGGCAGTAATCAGATAAAGAATGTTTGACACTGTCCCTGTGTAGACCAGAGGGTGTATTCCTTCTCCTTCTATGTCAACAGTGCTGCGTGAAACCCAAATGGCGGCCTCATCTTCTTCCAAGTCAAACGCATGGCGTTTTGCAAGAAGTGAGAATGTAAGACTGCAGGAAATGAGCACAAACCAGGCTTGTTGTTATAAGCAGATGGATGCAGACATCTGATATCCTGCAGTGTGTGAACACCATTGAAGGACAACACAGTGCTGCAAAGAGAGTTTTGCATAGCCAAAGTAAATTCCTCCGTCAAATTAAGGAAACTACCTGTGAATCAGCGACTTTTGTTGACTAATGTTGGTCTCTTGGAAAGTGAGTGGAATGGATGTAAATGAGCCGGATGCAAAAATCCACAAAAGAACCAACAAAGGAAATGTTTCCTCAGTGAACAGTATACAGAAAGAAAACATTTCTACACCCTTTCACTCCAAAATGTGCTTATTTTTTGTTTACTTTTGCAAAAGATTGACATCGGAAGGCTTTTTTTCACTTTCACCAGATGGGAGGGCATTTCTTAATTTCCTGATAAGCGACTCGCACAAGTGTGATGTGTTAACTTCCAGGCATGTGCATTGATGCAACCACTTTTCAGCGAAGTAGAAGACATCTTGGTCCAGTTGTTAAACTTTTGAAACAAAAAAAAAACATATTTATAGATTCAATGAGGCAGAATGTGTAGACGTACTTTTTAACCAGGTAACGCATTATTATCCAAAGCAGAGTGTTCTCACATGTCTGTAACAAGAGCTTTAAGAAAAATGTGCTTTGATTCGATTATAAGTATCAACTGTAAAGGTGATTCCAAAGTGAAATGCCGGGCCGCTCCTTTGGTTGCATGTTGGCTGTGACTGCAGGTGGATTTCTTTTTTTTCCATTTTGTATTTTATGAATATGTAATCTCGTGACAGAAACTGGAACTAGTCTGCTGTCATCATGCAAATTTTGCACATAGCTTGTTTCCTGGAGCCTCCTGAAGATGAAGTATTGTGGCCTCAGGCAGCAGCTGTAGATGAGCCCTATTGACGTGTTTAACTGTAGCTGTTGAGCAGGCTTGAAATTGAGCAGCAACAGAACAATTTTGAAGTTAAATGTGAAGGACTAAATCTAGATTACCTGTGTCTCCACAATAAAAAAGTGCTGGGTGGAGAAATTCGAAGCTGTGTATTGCGGGAGGCCATATTTGTCCCAGCTGCTAGTGTTGCTTCCTGCCCGGGGCATTAATATGCTCTCTTTTTTTCCTATGGAAGTCAGTGGGACAAAGGGATGTTTTCAGCAGTGAGACACAGAAGCGAAAGCTTGGTGAGAGCTACTGTAATTACAATACATAGCTCAGCAGAGAGTGAAAGCAGAGAAAAGAAACATGCAGCAACATGAGCATTGCCTATTGTTTTTCCACTGACCTGGATCAAACGGTAGAACCAGTGTGTGTGCATCATTACCTCTGTCTCTGTGTGTGTGTGTGTGTGTGTGTGTGTGTGTGTGTGTGTGTGTGTGTGTGTGTGTGTGCGTGCGTATCATTCGGGGTCGTCCCAAGCTCCAGGATCTCCAAATGGCGTCATGCTAACCCCACCACCAGGTTATGTATGGCCGAGCACAGCCTGGTGCTGCTGCTGGGGGAATTAAGCTGTGCTCCACCTCTGATCTGGCATCTGTAGACACACACACACACACACACACACACACACACTGCAAAGGCTCCTGACTGTGCTCACACTGTTCCTGGAGAGAGAATCAGACACGCAGACATACATCTCTTTCCTTTTTTTTGACATCTCTTTCTGCACACTCTCTCATGCAGTGTGTGTGTATATAACTGTATCAGGAAGGTTAGCTATCTCTCCTTCTCGCTGCCTACACACACACACACACACACACATAAACACACACACACCTGCATTACAACCCCCCCCCACCCATGCATACCGTGTTTAAAGACAGGAAAGAGGAGGACAAAGGGCAAAAAGGGAGGAAAAAGCACATTTGCTGGTGTGCCCCCGCCCCCCACTGCTGTTGGATTCAGCATTCAGAGCCCTCATTAGTCGGTTGGAGGACGTTTGATGGCTCGATGCACGAACAGCTCAAAGTTTTCCCCGTCACTAACCCTCTGTCAACCGACGAGCTACAGAGGAAAAAAAAAATATCATCCCCGAGCTCAGCACATGAAAGGTAGCACTCCGGTGTTCTACTTTGACTCTGAAAAGCTCCCATGTTTCTGCAGACTGTGAAGCTGGTATTTCGGGTGCACAGGCAAGAAACATTTTCCTAATGCAAGGTGTGCCCTTGACTTTAATGCAACAGGTGTCAGAAGTGTGTCTTGACTGTCATGAATAGTGACAACACCTCCAATTATTTGAAGTTTTCTGCCTCAGAATCTGGTTTGTCTAAATAAAAGCGCTGCTGCTAGTTACTAATTTCACTTTTGGATAACGACGTGGTGGCAGGCTGAGCCGTTGGGCAGCTAAGTGGCCCGTAGTGATGTGCAGTACATTCAGTAATGGAAGATTTACTGCTATTGTTTTACAAGTTATTTAGATATAATTTGACAAAACAATCTTAGATCCAGGACCCTTTTACCATCTTTCTCCAAAGCTTTCCACTGCATTTTCCACGTCTCTCGCATGTCAAACTATTTCAAAGGCCAACAATGAACCTTCACGCTCAATATTTAAATCTACTTTTATGCAGCATTAATTTGCATGTGTCAGTCATCATTATAATATTTCTTATGTTAAGCTGAGAAGATTTGGTGTGCTCTTGTGGTTTCTGATTGCGGTGAATCACATTGTCTACTGCATATCACGGCTCGGTCTATTAAGAATTCTGTGCTGTTTTCTGAATGTTTTCTTTTTCCGTAGAGTTTGTATTTTTCTGTCAGATGTATTGGCTAGAAATGCAGGGCATTCCTAGAAGGCGTTACAGTCAGTACATCATATGGCAACCTGTATCCTTATCCACCCTAATTAGAATAATAGTAAGGCTTTTATTTTGAAGAAGTGATTCGTGCATTGGATTTGTCTGCCATTGAAGTCTGTTAAGAGTTGTTCACTGTGCTCACTGAAGCCGAGACTGACCATTGTCACGGTGTGTGCTCTTCAAGTTTTATTTCCTCTTGCTTTTACAGCAGCATTTAACATCCTGTATCTTAACCATGACCTTGCCTAAGTGTCATCTGCTGGGCCATAAAGATTACTATCAGAGCAGTTCTGGCAAGTACCAGTTTAACAAGGATCTTTATAAAAGAAATCCTGCAGGTGTCCACAGACCTCCTCATCATCTTGCCTGCACGGAAAAGATGGACTCTGGTTAATATGCTTGAGGAAAACAATGTTGCATCAGCAGCAAACGGTCGTAATCTGTGAGATATTGGTGCTATAGTGCATAAAGCACAGACTTATAATGCAGTCAGTCCCACTCAATAACCCCTTCATAGTCTCTCACACACATACAAACACCCTCAGTCTCTCAGGCAGGGTCTTGAAGGGGCAGCAGTTGTTATGATGAAGTATGGATTTCTGTTCTGGCAGGTCAAACTGAGTGTGGCTGGACTTTATGTGGGGGTGGATGAAGAGCACTCCGCACTGCTGCTGTTTGTCAAGGACAGGACCGACATCCCAACCCTTTTTCTTCCCTTACTCATTCTCTTTTCTGTTCCTCCCCTCTTGCTGTTTGGAGGGTGCTCCCCTTTTCTAAATAAGGCAGTTTCTCCCTCCGTGGCCTCACCCCCCTCACCCCCCCACCCCCCATTCACACACCGCCACTGTGTCGTACTCCTGTCACACAGCCAAGCCGAGTTTACCACCAGGCCAAAATAGAAGTTGTCTGTCCTTGAGGATGTCTCTCTCTCTCTCTCTCTCTCTCTGTGCCTGTCTCCCCATGCCCCGCTTACTCTCTTACCCACTCTCCTTCTCCTCCCCCACCTTGGCCACCTCAGTGTCACCTTACAGTCATGGAGACCTCAGGAGACCCACCTAGCGGGGAGTGAAAATGGTCCTGACCTGTGCTCGACACAGCATGTGTGTTTATTGAGGCTACAGTGTTGGAGCGTACCACTGCCACATGATTTATGGGGGGTGTCTGGTGCCAGTTGGAAACGAAGCATAAGTCACGGCTGGGGCAAAGATGAATATGCAGATATTTGTGTGAGTGTTTAGTCTTTGTGGAGCACCAGATGGTTTGTGTTTGTGCAATGCAGGACAAAACATTTAAAGAAGAACAAGCTGAAATATTGAGTGTCCGTGAAGCACAGTTTTGCTGATTTGTAGGTCAAAAGATGTCTGTACACCCAGGTTGAAAAAGGGGCTTAACTTTATGAGGACACATTAAGGTTAGTATGTCCCAAATGTACGGTTTTACCAACACTGACATTCTTTTCTTTTCATATACTGTAATGAAAACATCTTCAAATCACAGAAAACAGACCCCTTTTTTTATTTGTCTCAGAGCTCGCATAGTGTCACCCAGATTAGGATATTTCTGAATAGCGTCACCTCTGAAAATAATAATGCAGTAAAACCTTTGCACTTATGAGTCTTTTGACCTGCGAATGCTCACCGGATGTGATGCCGACCTTGGTAACGCTATCCATCCTCATCTAATACTTTAAATTTGAATTTAGTCAGAGAATTATTTGCAAATGCTGTTCGAGCCGCATCTGATGAAGCGATGAAGTGAGTTTATAGTTCAAGCCAAAGAAAGAGTAGCCAGTGTCAGAGTGGTCATTGTGACATACTGCTAACCATTTTTCTATGTGCTGACTTGAAGGCCGTCTCCATTCAACTGGCACTCACTTTTTGACACGTGTTTTATTGCCTCCTGCGAGCCTGCAGCATATCCTGAAACGACTCTGAAAAAGCGCCTTAAAATAGCAGACAATGCTTGCCCTGTGTCCCTCAGCGCAAACATTAAGACACTGTTTTTAAATTGTCAAATCCGACTAGGTGTTAGGAACAATGAATGCACTAGCATATGGTGTCAGTGCTGGACAGAGGGAGGTTTTGTTCGAGACGAATAGAAAGAGATGAAGGAGGGAGGCGGAGGTTGAGGACATGCTTATGATTAATTTTGAACAACAACAAAAGCAGCTCGCCCATTCAGCATGTTTTCTAAGAATGACAATGACACAGTCATAGCTTTACTAGTCTTTTTGGCTGTCGAGAGAGATACCTACGTCAATGAAGAGTCTGTCACTGGGAGTGCGAGGGAGGTGAGACGTGAGCAAAAGGTGGGAGAGGAAGAGGTGAGGGTGGCTAGCCAACTGTTTGTCTGGGAATGGATGGATGGACGGATGGAGAGAATTGAGAGTGAGAGAGGAAGAGGAAGAGGAAAGACATTTTCATCAGGATTATCCTGCAGCAGAGAATCTCATCTGGGAAAGTGGCCCAGTGCTTACTGCACACACACACACACGCACACGCACACACACACACACACACACTGCCGTAGGAGGCTGCAAAAACTGGAAAAGCTCTGCTTCACCTCCATTTGCCCAGGAAAGCCCCTCTTGTAGCCTCCTTGCTACACAGTGGTCTCTCCAGGAAGACTCTGCTGCTGGATCTTAATATATAATTCTGTGAATATCAGTGTGTGTATTTATGTGTGTGCGTGTGGTCCATCCGTCTGTTCTCCTTGTTGAATCCCAGTGGAGGCCCTCCCACTTGATTACACTGTTTATTCACTAAGCGTCCCCAAACTCTTGCCCACCCGCCAGCAGGCTGCAGCCAGGAGGAGAGCCGTGATAGCGGTGACGTGCTTTGTATCCCATATTGGCTGTACTTCTACTTGGAGACTTCAGGCCAGATGCATAAAACTCTAGGAAGGGTTAAAGTTCACCTAATGCACATGGACAAAGGCAGAATTATACAGGCGCCAGAGCGATTAGTCCATTCATCAGGCGATTGATCAAAAAATCTGCTAAATAATTTTTTTTGATCAGGAAAAACCTTGGCCTGTACCAGCTTTGCAAATGTGAGGATCTTTCTCGGTTTTCCTCTTACTGCATATTGAACACATTCTAGGTCTGGACTGTTAAAGATAAAACAGACAATTTGAAGATGCCGCCTTGGGCTCTACAACATCAGCCATTTTTCACGGTCACTCTCTTATCCGACTTGTTTTTGCATTTTTAGGGGATATACTTTAAACTTTTTAAAAGCCAAACGTGCTGTTTTCCCCAAGTCTTTCACATGCATAGTTCATGTCACATGATGGCGTTTAGTCACACTGTTCATCAACTATATGAATATAAGTACCTCCGTCAGCGCCACTGATATATGGCAGCCATATAGTCATAACTTCATCACACAGTCAGTTGTAAAGTAGTTTAAACATCACACCACAGAAGGGTAATGAGTAGAGATCTCTCATCTTGGCTCAGTCTATACACAGCCAGTTAGGATATTTTTACTTTCTGAATAATGCAAGTATAGCTAAAACAAATCACTTTGTCAATTTTTATTTCAGTAATCATCAGAAATTCTGCAGTAGTTAACACATTTATACACTGGGTAACATATTGGCTAGTCCCTAAGGAGGAAGAACTTTTACATTAAATGTTGCTGATCAGGTTTTAACCTCAGTTTGCTTTGAATTCCCAGTAAAGCTGTACAGGTGCTCGTTCCTGCAGATAAAACAGCACATGGAAGACAGGGTTGTACGTGTACACGTGCATTTTTCACTTTTCTTTCTTTTTTTTTTTCCAAATTTCATGCTGAACTTCTCAGATTTGTGTTTTTTATCAATGTAGCTACATCTCTGACCCATTTATAACAGTGAATCCTTACACCCCTAGCAAACAGTAACGCTTGTGCTGTGGTTCTCCTTTTCATATTTACGGTACCTCACATTAGTTTAGTTAGATTTAGTCTTCATAGCAGGAGGACGGAGCAGTTGAACTGAAACTCACTGTTGTTGCACTCTTATTTGGAGTGACCTATGGCTGTAGGATAGTAGGTTAATCTTAAATTCTTTCATAAGCGGACGTGCGTACATGCAGCCAGCAGTGAAGATTAAAACATACTGCCGCTCTGGTTTTCTTACAGCTTGAACGTATGAGGGGCGACCTGACGCTCCACATAGGATGAGTCACAAATCCTGCTTTGTGTTTTTGTTAAGGTTGGGTTTCAGTGTGAGATTTAAGATGTCTCCACTTACGAAATGCCGTGACTTTACATAGAGGCTGGGAGCTCTGTTAACACATTAACACTTCTCCTGTGTGGCGTGCTGGGAAAGGCCCGAGTGTTGTCTGTTAGAATGCGCAAGATCAGGATCGAACTGGAGGACTGGCATTGGTTTAGACCGTATTGATACTTGCTCTGTTAAAGGATTCTGATTTGTGGTATTAGTAACGTAGTTAAATGTTTCCTTTCATCATCAGTGCTGGTTGGTTTGTACCACATGGTCCATGATTACCGTTAAACGTAGTGCGAGTGTGTGAAACCCTGCAGTGGATGAAATATTAATGATGCTTTTCCTAACTATTTGTTCTTCATATTAAAGTTGAAACGCATCTGAAAGGTTTAGTATTTCATTTAGTACTTGATCCTTAAAGGTTTTCCCCCAAAACCATGAATTGATTTTGTGATATTTTCCTGCATGTTTTATGTCAGATTATCGCCTCAGCTTGTGAAAGTGTTACATTCTAGTCCCCTCCTCGCATTTGTTGTAATCACCTAAGGCTTGGATTGGATTTAGTCTAAAAGCCAAGAATGGAGGAGCGTGTGTGTGTGTGTGTGTGTGTGTGTGTGTGTGTGTGTGTGTGTGTGTGTGTGTGTGTGTGTGTGAAAGAGAGGGAGTGAATGAATGATGCATTTTAATGAGGATGGTGGTGGGATGTGGGAATATTCATCATATCACACTTTGCTGTCTCCTCATGGCATCATCTTGTTACCAACATAGTTGCATATCATTAGTTGCTTGTGTGTGTGTGTGTCTGTTACACTGCTGTCATGCGCTTTCAGTTAAGTGAATTGCACACACACACACACACATCCTGGTTTAGCGCAGCTGGGTGGCTCACAGGTTCAGTCCACTCCACTGTTGATAGGATTATACTCGCTACAGGGAAGCGATTTGCAATCAAACACTAAAGCAGTGCTGCTGACTGTCCATGACCTTTGACCTCTGCTGAAACATGTACATCTGCATCTCAGTCGCAGTCGCACTATACTTGAGTTTGCATGACATGAGTATGGACAGAAATGTTTGAATCCTTTAGTAACACTGTGTACTTCTCCTTTCTTGCATTTCTTATCTCTCTGTAGCTCATGTGGTAATGAAACCTCGCAGAACACGTTTTGCATTAACTCCACACATGAATTAATTCCTTTTAACTCATTTTCTTAAGAAATGCAAAGAGTGGTGAATCAAGAAAGTCAGACTCGTTATAATGTGCACAACCTTTAGTGTTGTTCTTTTGGTATAAGACTTATTGACTACAGTTGAGATTAGTCTTAAGAAGCACTTGCCAGGATTGCATTGCATAACCTAAGGCCTGATTTAATCATATCTCAAACATATCCCAGGAATCTGGACAAACTTGGACCGTATTCAGTGGTTGGTTAACCTGTGATCATCAGTCAGTAAATATCTTTTACCCATTGATTTAGGATTTGAAGTCATCTTGTGTGCTGCCAGCATAACAATGAGGCTCATATAAGAGAAGCAAACTTTCCTGCCCTACCTGCCTTGTAGTCAAATACCGACCCCGGAGGGTTTCTGCTTGGCGTTTCACTCCACCGGTGGCTCATTGTTCCGTAAAGGTTGTGTAAGCAGACACCTCTCCCACTGCCACTGCGTCTCTGTCGTAGATACCCAGAAGGCAGTGGAGAGCTGAATAGGTTTGACTGAGCCAAGCCTATTATCTGGCAAGAGGACAGATTGTACTATAAGAAAGGTCATGTGAGAGATCAAGTGTGTTTAGGACTTTGTGTGTTTTTGGAGCATCTCGGTCACACACCACACACCTGAGCCTGCTCACATTTAACAGCTGTGTGAGATAACAGGTCAGTGTTACACACCTTCATATTCATTGTCAGTAACCCAAGATGCTATTTGAGATCAGTAACTACTTAAACAATGCACATGGGTCAAATTGTATAATATCGAACAAAGACATTGTTGTGGCCGATTATTGTATGTGAGTCTTACCTCACCGAAAAGCAAAGGAGGAGATTATTCCATGTGACACTTGAGATTTGTCACTTTTTGTCTGTGAATGTTAATATGTGTTACTGTGTCACTGCAGAAAGATGACATCCAAACATAACTGGGATATTGAATACATGTCAGAGTAACTGTATAGTCGCCCTTTAGACAGTGTTATACTAACACACTTTATTTTACGGGTCTATCACACTGTTCTTTGGTACCAATTATAGGGACATTATGAAAGAAAAGCCTCACTTCATCCCCAGTAAATATTAATTCATTAATGATTCATTATTTGGAACCTTTATTCTCAACATATGTTATGTTTGCCTGTGGAAAAACAACATTATTATACTAGCACCTAATTTGATTTCTTATCTGGAAGTGCCAGAACACTGTTTCTAGTTTTCCTCTAATTAGTTTCAAATGTCAGCAGGTTTTCAGGTATTTGGTCATTATCCTAAGTACTGGTCAAAGTAATGACATTAGACATTAGAATTATCAACATAAAATGGAAATAATCAAGTACAACTACTTCTGGATTGTGCACATGTACGCTCAGTGTGCTTCTCCAGTAAATGTACTGCTGCACATGACTGCACGTGAATGCACCACTGCTGCAGGCACCAGTCAGCCAGCACTCTGGTCTGATTTTCCACACACAGTTCTGGAAGGCAGAAGTAAACACAATGAAAGCAAGAAATCAAAGTTGGTGGGAGCAAACCAATTTGAGGGTGCCACCAAGTCACTTAAGATGTCTGGGAACATACTTAAAGACAGACATACTGTAGACCTCGGAGCTTAGATTGATAATAACAGCTCGGTTTTAAATGGTCGTATTGACTTTTTGGGCTGCAACCTTTTGTAAACTATGTTATGCTTATTAGTCAGGTGTCTAGCAGTGTGTTGATTTAGCATGTGGGACTCTCTGTTTGCTCACTCTGGGTGCTTACATATAATATTATAGTAAAATGATGTGGCTATATATCATGTTGTCACAGCAGATTATAGCCCCAATGCTGCAGCTGCAGGTTGGTCATTTAATAAATGAAAATGGGTATTGATGTATTGTTATTCATCACTGATGAGCTTTAAGGACTATATGGTTGGCCTGTGTGAGTTTGGCATGTGCCCCCCCTCATAAAGCACCTTTCAGTGCGCTGACATGACATGATAAAGGTCTGTAGTTATTATAATTCACAGGCAGACACACCATCCTGGCGTCACATTTGCTCATGATGGTATTACATCAACATAATGACAATTCAAAGATGGCTTTATTGAGGATTATGTGTGTGTGTGTGTGTGTGTGTGTGTGTGTGTCTCATGCTCTAACCCAATCAGGAGCTGTGATACAGCACTATTCTAGAGACAGGAGGTGGCTCCAGAGTTGAATGGGCTCCATTGTGTTCCATCTGCACTATCTTGGAGACAGAGTGGCGAGCCAATGGTGTGCGCACACACACACACACACACACACACACACACACACTAAGCTGTCCTTATTGGGACATTGCACTGACTTCCATTCATTGTTGATAGTCTAACTCAAATCCTAACATTAAAGCATCCTCAATTCACTCCTCACCCCTAACATTAACCAGGACCTCTGAAATGACACTTTGCTTCTTTAGGAATCAGCCTTTGGTCCCCGTGAGGACTACTGGTCTGGAATCAGTCCCAGTAGGGACGGAAAAACATGTGCACACACACACACACGCAGATACACAGATATACAATTTTCTCTGTCCAGGCTAATGCTTGACCCCACAATGGTCGCTCTCATTTTCTGTCTCTCTCACTCTCTCACACACACACACACACACACACACATCCACATAATGAGAAGCACTGTACTGGAATCAACAGCAGTCTTGTTCTCTAATAAGCGCTGCATATTAACACTGTTTGTCCACATTAGCTTCTGCTCATGTCTAAAACTCCACACACATCTGACACTTTCAAACACACGATGGAGTGCAGACTTTGTGGTGTTTGTTGTAGCCATATTGGAAATTCTGCTGTATACACATTCACTACAGCAAGTGGTGTTTTCCAAGCAGGTCTCTCAGTTTGCTCTCACCGTTTCCAGAGCTAATTCTAAATCCTGCGGAAGAGGCTTTGGTGTCTTTGACTCGCCAGCAAGCAACCCGCTGTGTGAGATGCAGCACTATAATACCTGTAACACCTTGGCATTGGATTCCTTTTCTGGCCTATTTTTTTTGACAATAACGGAAAATTGCCGTCGCAATTAGAGAGTATTTTCTGTCTTTTATGTGCTGCAGTTGACCTTTAGACCTACAAGCTATAAAAATCACTTTCCACCTGTGAACTAACAGAGAACGATGAGGGATCTTGTGATGTGATGCCATGAAAACAGCAACAATCTGAGTCACCAGTAGACGTGAACTTAAGTATACTTTTTATTTTATATTTTTAAGAGCATGGACAGAGTTTCAAATTGATTGTACAGAAATGATGAGAGATTCCAATCTGTTTTGGTTATTAGTAGCCTTTCTAGTAGTGTTCGATGGTCAGTCTTTGTAGTTCTTTATCTCAAGAACTACTGGATTGATTAACATGAACTTTTTACCAACATTCATGTTTTCCAGAGGACAAGGCCTTCTAACAATGATTCCCCTGGTTTTGCTGCAGTGTATCTTACTTAAGGCTGGTTAAAACAGACCGTGATGAATTCTTGCTACAGATTTAGAAAAGAACAAAGCGCTAACTAAAGCCGCAGTAACACTGATCGCTGCTCATCTGGTCACAAAGTGCATGAACCCAGCTGTAATGTTCGTTTGTGTGTACAGGTTTGGAGTTCAGTTTGATATACATCAAGTACAGCATGGAGCCCTGGTCTTAGATTACTTGCTGACCGTATGCTGATATCCATAGATGGTTGAGTACCTTAATTTAGTTCTTTTTTTTCAAATTAAAAGGAAAAGAATAATGTTTCCTTAGAGCTCAGGCCCCAAAAGCTGAGCTCAAACTGAATGTTGTGCAGTGTCACAATCTTATTAGCACAAAGCTCAGCTTGTTCTGTTTATTCCAATAGGCCAAAGCTGACTTGAAACTTGAAGCTGCCATTTAATGATTGTGATAGATAGGTGTATTGAGTTTTTCTGATGGCAAAGAAGGAAGTTGAGATGTGATGAAAAAACACGCTGGTAGACACACGCGCGCGCACACACACACACACACACACACACACACACAAACATGCACAGCTCTGTTGGCTGTCTCTTGTGTACACACATGCTGTTATATCTGTCTTCACTCTCGCACACACAGATGCTCTGACACTTCTATATCTGTGTCACGCAAAAACACAAGCTTCCTCTTTGCTGCCTTTTGTGCTTTCGTACTTTACAGCACAGTCAGTGGATAAGTGACACACAGTGAAACACAAAGTTAATGTAAATGAGCCAGCAGGAGATAAAAGCCTGCTGGCAGGTAGAGATGCTCATGCTGACTGTATCAACACAAATAAATGCAGCATAATCATCCTGCACACGCCGTTCACGTGGGAAATGACTGGCCGATGTGCTTCATTCAACACACATTTTTTTCTGAAACCAAAAGGTTTCCTGTACGGGTATGTGGTAAGTACTTCTTTAACCAAGGGCTGTTGTCTTATAACACTTTTGCTTTCCATCAGCCATGCTCCTTCACCTGAACTTTGCTCATCAAGCTGAGCTGGCAGCAGCAGCTTGGTAAACAAGATTTGTCTGCATATACCGAAATAAAGTTGTCTTCCAGGAATAACGCACAAAAAGGAGCTGCATGGGGGAAACAAAATTTCACTTCTTAGTTTGCCCACATTTAGTTTGGCTGTGAGGTCGTAGACGCTGGCGGGAAATCTTCCCCTCATCGCTAGTGACGAATCAGACATTTTCTTTTGTGTCCTTTTCATATAAAAATCTGTTTCACATCTCTCAATTGTGGAGCAAAAAAAAATCTAAAGTATTTCCCAGTGTTGCCCACACAGTGTGATTGACAGGCGATAAGTGGGAGTTGTAACTCAAAAACACCACAGCGAAGAGCCCGTAGCACCAAAGCTGTCGCCCGAAAAGGATATCACAGACGAGCTCTTTAAACTTTGAATATCTTTGTCTAGTCTGGGGCAGCAAAAATGTGAAAGCTGTCATTATTATTGAGTTTTATGCAATTCTCATTTCTCCAATCAACTGGTATTATGTCTGCTGTGTGTCCCAGAAACTCATACCTTTAAGCTTTTCTCTAAAAGTTTCCTCTCACTTATTGTCTCATTTCGTGTGACCCCCCGCCTCTATATACCTATTTTTGTCTCCCTCTCGCTCCCTCACTCTGACTCTAGTTCAGTGTCACGCTGCCTCTCTGCAGGTCTGCTGCCATTACTGCCAATCTGCCATCACACTGTTTTTCATCGCAGTGTTTGGCTGTGATGGAAGCCTGTTAAAAGAAACCTCTATTATTATTATTATACAAGTGGATTTTGCTTTTACATGAAGGTTTTCAGTGATATCATGCCGTTGAGTGAGAAACTGACTTTAAATGACTGTGGGAAATGAGAAAACCACCAAAATCTGATGATTTTAGAATTTAAATGGAACAAAGTTTAATGAATAGAATTGGCTTCGTATATTATCTCTCATCCAGTGTCACAGTTAAACCAGCATTTCCACTAGAAATGTCTAATTGACAGATTTAAAAGCACAGAATACTTTCTCAACTCCCCACAGGACGAATCCTCTCCATTTTGGACACTTTCTCTCTCTCTTACCGCAGACTTTGTTAGGGCAGACATTGCGTCCCAAATAATATTAGCATTCTGCCGCAGAGGAGATTCATGCTGTTCATTACAATTATTTTTGATTTCAATGATCCCGTGGCTCTTCCACTAGCGACACTCTCAGGAAAAACTATTTATAAGACTGTATAAAAAAAGCAAAGGCATCAGTGTGTCAATCATCTAATCAATCATTGTCACATTGTGCTGTGTAACTCATGTTTAGGCCATTAGCTCCCTAAATTAATTACAGGATCAGAATGTCAGGAGCCGAGTGGCTGACCACCTCTGCTAAACTGTTTCAAGGTGAAATCAAAAACATCCACAACGATTTACAGGATTTAGAGGCATTTTTGTTGTTTAGACGCTTTAATCTTTTGGCTTGAAATGACCATTTGTACTGAGCTGTATATTAATACAGAAAAACTGTATGAAGAGTGTTTGAGAGCTGCTCTTAATATTGAACAATGCTTGTTATTACCATTTACTTTTGAGAGACAAGACGTGTTGTGAAGAAGGAACTGTGTGTTCATACTGATGTGTGTGTGTGTGTGTGTGCTCACAGTTGAAATACCATCATTTGCTCTTAAAGGCTCATTGACGAGGCATGAAGTTAGAGAAAAGCCCCCTACTGTTCTGTGCCCCTCACTGTTTCGGGGGCCATAATGCAGCATTTTATCAGAAAATAGAGAGGCTGTTTGTGCGTCTAAATGATCCAATTTATCTGGCTGAGCATACAGCTGCGTTTGTGTTCACACTGAGCCACAGTTTAAGCAGAGGGACTGCTCCACCATTGTCAGCTTAATTCAGAAATTTGTTGTTCTGTGTCGCTTGCAGACTTTCTTTGTCCTTAACGGGAAACTTGATTTATGACAAATCAAAGAATACAATGCATGCTTGCACAACAACATATACACGAACAATGGTGGCGAGATGACCGTCTCACCTTTTGCAGAGTACAAGTCACTGTAGGCTGAAAACTCATCACGTTAAGAATAACCTCATGTCACCCCATTAAATCCTGTCCTCTCTCCTACATTGTCCTCCTCTGCTCGCACTAATTACTCTCATTAAAGAAATCCACCCTCTTCCTCTCTCCTCACTTCGAGGACCTTCTTCCCACCATGATCTTTTTAAGGTTGCAGGAATGTTGTTTTTCTTTGCCGTTGCTGGGGAAGCGGAGGCTTTCCCGCCTACTCTCTTTACAGTTGGTTGATTAAAACAGAAACGATCCAGGAAATTAGGCTTGTTCTGCTCCCAGTGCCAAAAAAATGGAAAATGGAAGCAATGCAAAGAGCAGGAAATCGAATGAGCAGTGAAGTGGTGGGCCGCTGGAGCGTTTTAGTTGTGAAACTTTGCAGCAAGTTTGGCGTCAGTCAACCGAGTGGCTGCGGTTTAAAGCTGTAGTTCTCTGCTTTTTGAACTCCTTGTCAGAGGTCAACGAAAGAAGGTATTTCCTTTTCTGAGAGTGTTTAATTTGAATGATTATTTAAACCTGTAGATTATCGCTTACAGTACAGGTTTCTAAAAGAGAGAAATAGCTCATCCTCATGAGACAAACGTTCAGGTATTGAAAGTAGCTTTGAAACAGATGTGACGCAGATGGCAAAAAAAAAGGGAGAAGCTAATCTTAATATGTAAATCTCGAAGAATAGAGTCAGAGGCAGATGTTTGATTAGGCGGGAACAGGTAGCCTGGGCTGATGAATTGTTCTGAAGTATTTTTAACACAGGACTCAACTAAAACACTAATTAAAAAAAAAAGTTTTAATCAGAATCTCTTTCATTTTGGCGGTGCTGAAAATTGTTTTGGTGGCATTGGTGCAGAGACAATTTAAATGAAGATCATGAAAATTGATTTTTAATTGTCTGAACTGAGAGGAAAAGCTAAAAAAATCTCCGTGGCATGAATTGACACCTGAATTATGGATTGCCTCTGACTGAACTCTACTCTGAGCTTTAACACACAACAACACTACCCCTATATATATATTCTCTTCTTAGGATGGATGGCCATTGACGCAGCATTTAGGACATCTTGAAAATGTATCCTGTGAAATCTACCAAAATAAAATATAACGTCAGCAGCAAAATTCAGCATGAGCAGCTTTTAAATGGCATTTAAATACCTGATCTGTAGCAAAGGAAACGACCGGTTCGCATTACCTTCTTAAATTAATCATACAATTTAAAAGCAATTACCAGAACTTCTGCAGAAATTCGCAGTTCATTAAGGAGAATGTGATTCTTCAGGGTACAGTCCCAGCTGCACACCCGTATGCAAAACAGCACTCGGAGGGAGGCAAGACATGCAAATGTACAGCAGCCATTAGTCGTGAACTCTCTCATCCTGCCATCACGGGAGGGAAGGCTTAACGTCACCAACAGGCCCTCTGTAATTGTGGTGTGTGTGTGCGTGTCTGATTGAATGCCGAAGAGTCAAGATGAGAAGGAGCGGACAGATGTTGCTGAATTGCCAGGATCTCAATTAGATGGCACAGGAATGCTGCAGTGTTGTATTTGCGGGCCTAAATGTACGGATATGTAAGGATGCGGCTTTTCTACTGCCCAAAGAGGCCGCAGCAGTGAGTTGAGTATCTACTTCTTGTCTGTGTTTGTTTTCTTTTTTGTCTTTGTGTATTCGCTCATTTCACCTGCGTGTTTGTTCATGCACCTTTCTGTCATTCTGTGACATCTGATGGCGGGGGTAAGGTGCTAGCTTACTGCTCGCATCATTAACAGGCTGTCTTCCAGGGTTTAATGAGCTGCCAGTCGCCTCGCCCTCCTCTCACATTTCCTTCCAGAAACAGCCACAGCGGCCTGATGGGGCAGGTGCTCATTTTCTAATTTTTTTTTTTTTCCGATTTTGCAGAGAACTAAAATAATAATTTTATACTTCTAGATGCTGGTCAGGTTGATGTCCATGAGACCAAGTGCATGTATCAGACAAGGACTTTATGTACCTCAACAGAAAGGCTGCAGGTATTCATTCATTATTTCTTCTAGCAGAGGCTTGTGTGGTGTAACTGGTCTGTGACTACCTGAAGTGCTCAAAGTCATTAAAAAAAACATGATTTTATTAGATAATTGTCAGTTAGCAAGTGAACTTGTTTGTCTTATATGATAAAGATTAAAGATATTTGATAAACTTTTTTAGCTGCTTTATCTACTTACAACTACTACATTGTTTTATAGATTATTATTATTGAGACTGTTGGGAATTTGTCACGACCATTTGTCACAACTATAAGCCAAACCATTAATGGAATAACCAAGTATTAGGCATGATTGATGTATTCTTAGCACATCTACCATCAAACCCATGTGTGTTGTTTTGTTCTCCTGGAGATGATAAACATGAAGTGCAGTAAACTGTTGAACAAAACTCTAGCAGCAAACGCTTGCTTTGCTTTTGCATTGAAATTTGGGTGTAATATTCTTCATGGTGTCTTGTTGTGACCAGGGCTGTTGCTCGCTGTGGTTCTGCACCATTAGCAAATGAAAGGACCGTCTAACGATAAAGAATTTTCATGCTGTGCTGGACCTACATCAACAGCATTTGCTTGTGGTGATTTTTTTTTAGATGTGGTGCATGCAAAGTTAGAGTTTGATGACGAAGGTAAAGATAAACTTACTTTTACTGGAACAGATAGTGGCTTGAGGCCGTCTATATATTCCCCTAAGCCACATAGGCAAGCTACAGTGGTTTTAAATCTTAGGTGGACTGAGAGCTCTGCTCTGAATCATACTGCTGTTTGATGTGACTGTAATGAAACATTTCCACCAGTGTCAATTCAGTATTACAGGAAACCATCACACACTTAGTGATGTGAGGATATCAATGCACCATATACAGTATCTCTCAGTCCTAACATTTACATTTCCTGTGAGAGGAGATTAATATGGGGAGATACTGCAACTACTTCTTGTGCTTCAGTATGGATAAAGGTTAAGAGCATCAAAGCAGAAAAAAAATGCACTGGTAATGAAATCATTATTTATATTTTCAAATGTTCCACTCGCCTCCCAATCAACCAAAGCACAGGAGTAGCCTCAAGTGGTTCATCCAGACTGCTGTGACCCATCTGCTCGAGTTTAATTTTAGAGAATGAACAAAAAAGTCGCAGCAGAGTGGGAGTATTTTGGTGGTTAGCGTTGGAAAAAAGAGGCTCTGTGAATTCAAAATGACAAAAAAATGAATAAGATTTGACTTGTAGTAATAGGTATGGTATCATGCGTCAGCGTTTTACTGTTCAAGTTCCCCAACTGTCCTCACCAGAAAAATGACAACACTGGCTGGTTGTTTACTCACTGAACAAGCTCACCTTCAGGTCCATTTAGTTGTTGTTCCAGAGCTTTCTTTCATATCATTTGATCTTCATCAGCAGATGGAGTTTGCCTAGTCATCATGGACACATTGATACATCCATCGCCTTTTAAGGGTTGTTAACTTGTTAATTGCTGTTGACTTTGAATTAAATTCACTTTTAAATGAGCCATCTAGTTTTCCTGACCAGTAATCTTTTGTGGTCATCTTAATAATGACCTTCTCAATCACTATCAATAGCAGACCAGCTTGTTGTTGTTATGCTGCAGCAAACCCTTGAGGGAGAGGGTCAGGGGGGATTCTTTCTTTAACCTTAATGAAGTGATTTTAGTACCTAAACATAACCAGACCTTGATGGAAAATCAGAACCACCTGTAAGCAGTCTTTGGAGCAGTCATACAGACACTGAGAACATGAACATGATCATGTGATATGATTAAAAGCTCAAGAACAGCTACTAAATTGACTTTGTGATAGGATTGTTTACTTAACATCTAGCTGTTCCAAGATCAAGAATGAACTTCGAACGTCAGGATGGCCAACATGGATGAGAAGTGCTTCTGCAGTTTCATGAAAACTGGACAAAACTCCGCTAACTTTGTAGTTTTGGTGTGAGGACTTCTGGTGTGTAAGTCCTCCACACACTAAACTAAGTTGGCACTAATTAAAAAGAGCGCGACAAAGTTATGTCAGTCTGTCAGGCCACTTTTCATATCCTGGAGTGTAAACTCATACCACGAATAGCAGGTGGCCCGAAGCTGCATGACTGGCTATTTACACATGGGTTGAACTCAAAAGTTGAAACACAAAGATTTGATTAATATTTGACGTGGACATTTTTCCGGTTATGCACAGATGTATTCATACTTTCACAATGTGACTTGCATTGAGTTGTTTCTCTCATGAATTTAGTTACCTCAGGGTTCATTCAGAGTAAATGTAACAAATAGATCTCTGCACGGACTGATTTATGACTCTGTAGCCTCTTGCTCATTTGACACAACAAAATGATCTGCTGCATGATGTCAAGTTCATTACTGAAATATACGAATCTAATTTTCTTCCCTTATTTAATCATTATTCTATGTCATTGCGTTAATACAAACAGTGTGCTCCAGTACCGTTGAGGTACTCCAACCTGCCTAAATTAATACCCGTTATATTTTACTGCCTGAAGCCATTTGTAGTTACTCATTGTGATTTCGCCTCTGGTGATTTGTCATAATAACAATGAATAATGCGTCACACGGATGTGCTGTAGTGCTTTGCATGGAGCTCCGAGCATTTCGCTACACGGGATGAGAGTACCTTGGTGTTGAGTACAATCTGAAGCCGTGCAGCAGCCAGAGCTTTAAAAATGTCTGCATACTTTCTCCCTTTCTTTCTTTGTAGACGAGATGACAAGGGAGGCAAAAAGCTGAATCATATTTTCTGTTTTTTTTTAAAGGCCCAGAGCAGAGAGGAAGACGGAGATGTAGAGAAAAAGACTGAAGGAGAAACAGGAGATGAGAACGTGAATGACAATGAGGTGTTGACAATAGGTGTGTGTGTGTGTGTGTGTGTGCATCTGAGTGTGTACGTCTGTGTGAAGATTAGCATGAGCGCTAGCAGGAGAGGCAGCACAGCAAACAGCCCACGGTTATTTACCCTCCTCTCAGAGGGATCGGACATGCTAGCACACCGCCTCCTCTCTCTAACGCACGTCCTGCTGACAAGTAGCTCAGGGTGCCTGACATTTTCCTTTTCCTGCTCTCCGTTCCCCGTTTTCTTTCTCCTCTACATTCCTGACCTTTCCAGTTAGTGCCCCGAGTGCAGGTGAAGCTGTCGAAAGGGAAGAAGGGTCGGCAGAGATAAGGGTACTTGAGATGCTATTTGGTTAGTTGGGCGAATGGTCAACGTGGAAAGCACTGGCAAAAAAACATGAGCTGAATGTAATCTTGAGTGATGAAATAAATGCTTGCTGACCAATCATTTAAAACACAAACACATGAATGATTCATGCATTTATCTTGTACACTATCTGAGTCTATTCACTCATAATGCAAAAGCATTAGCAAGTGTTCTAGTATTTGTAGCGGTACTTAATTGTGGTTTTATTTGCACAGGTTTTGAGAGATTTGTTTGAGATTTCTGCCCCTTATTCAAATATAATTGAGATCTGGTGTGAAGTATAGCATTTCTGGTGCTCATATAAAACCAACACAGGCTGTGAACACTTCATATTGTTTTGTATAAAGTAGTTCCAATGCAAACTCTCAAGTGAGGCTAGTGGATTATCCAGAGTTACTAGGATTTAGCCCCTGAAAGTTATGCTGCTTTTTAATTTAAATTTTTTAAAGCTGCACCAATTGATGTTTTTATATCAACAAAGGATCAAAAGTGTGTAATGTGAAAGGGGCACAAGTAATGATAAAGCAAGACAGAATTATAACCCAACTGTGCAGTCCCCCCCCAGCTCCATGAAGCGTTTTAGCATCTTTTAGGTCATTTATTTTTACCGCCTACGACTTAACTGTTTTGGTTCTTTCTCTCCTTTCTCATCAACCTTGTTTTCAGCAGCAAAAGCTGTGATAAACCCTCTGTACCGCTGTAGCACCAGACAAAGACAGACAAATTTAGCAATTAGTTAGTGAACTTAGTGAAACATTTATCAGCTAAATAGGCAAGTATTTCCCTCAAGAGTTGAGTAACAAAGCTAAAAGAGGAATCGATATTGGACTAACAGTCAGAAGTTGGCCAGTTGAAAACTTGCCCCAAAGGTTGCCACAAAAATCAATGAATGCAGCTTTAAATGTAATTTTACTTGATTTGCTTTTAATTCTAATTTCCAGTCACCATAACTGTATTAAGATGGCAGCAAACATCTCAGACACATGTCTCCAAACATTGCCAAATAAACTCCAAAACTCCAGTACTGGCATGGCTAGATACCACTAACAGCAAGAGGAAAAGCTCTTTTGGAGTCTGGGTGAACCCGCCCTTTGGCACGAGAAATAGCAGAGGGTCGGTAATAGAGGAAGTCTCCCTGATACACTAATTGAAGCATTTCCAGACTGCAGTCTGGAGCTGAAAAGCTTAAAAAGAGTATCAGACAGTCTGACTCTTCCTCACTGGTCTTACTGCTGCAATGCCACGATCTCAGACGGAAGGAGCTCTGACTCTGACAGTGACTGGTGCCGACGCGACAGACTGCAGCCACCGTGACCTCTCTGTCGGCCAAGAGAATAATAGAGTTTCTCTGGTCTGGGGATGTGTAGCGCTCTGTCTGCAGTGCGATGTGGCTGCTATTTTTATCTCCATATCTCTGCCTTTCCACATTTTATGTATATGTACATTCTATCTGCTCTTTCTTGCATATTGTTGCGTCTTATGTTGATTTATTATCTCCTTTTTTGCACCAACAGAAGCAGTATCACCACAGCAGTGCACAAAATGTACAGATTCAGAGAGAAAAACAACCCATTTAGGCTAATGCAGTATTCTCAGCTGATTATTTGGTCTGAAGTTGTGCATGTACTCTTCAGTACAGTAATTATCCTCCTGTCACACCCCCCATCTCTACAGCCATTTGGGTTATTATATAACAGCCCAGAGGTCATGGGCAGCAGCATTAATTTTTTTCTTTTAACTAGCTCTTCACCCATAGTAGTCCCATCCGGCTGTAACTGTAAAATACTGACCTGTTCCTTGGTTAGTCAGAGCGACACAGCTCTTCAGCAGGGACCGCCTGTTCTCCATCAGGTGAATGCTGTGAAGCTCCTGTCTTCTCACATAGAAATCTCATGTACGTCAGTGGCTGCTTTTAATGTGCAGCTTCTATGGCAACACAACAGGAATCCGATCTAAAACATCATTGTAAGTGGCACCGTAATTGCACCAGCACCACGGGTCATTTTGCGTGGCCGAGCTGAGCAGTGTGTTGTCAAATACAGCATAACTGGGTGTTTTTGGATTTACATTACTAGCATTTCCCCCCCCAGTTTAACTGCATGGAACGGAGCCTGATTTAAAAACAGTCAGGATGTGTATTTGACACAAAATAGGTGGCCAGTGGTCAGCGCATATCCAGAAATCTGCCAAACCTATTCAGATCTGCTGTTTATCCTCCGAAAATTAAGAACAGAGCAGACGCCTCGTGGTGTGTCGTGTTATGTGGCTAGCTTTTTCCCAAGGAGATGTCTTAAAAATGACACATCCTTTTTATTCTGTAACGGGTCATTGAGAGGTTGAAAGTGGATTTTAAGCCACGAGGGAGTCGCACATCATGGAAAAGGGAGTGAAGCTTGGTTTTAAAAAGTTATATTTCCTGGCATTTTTATTCATTTGCTGTATAACTTTATTTGCAGACTTGCTTTCCATTTGCTTTGCCTCCCTGTTCTGCTCTGTTCTGTCGCTAAAATTAACTCCCTAAATGTCAAGTCTGAACGTGGGAGAGGGTGTGGCGTGAAGGCTTACAGTGTTATGGTGATAACAGTAACACTCCCAAAGAGCCACAGTCTGTTAATAAATAGATATTTTGGGTGCGCAGACGCACATGCATGTCTCCTTTTCCTCTCTCTGTTCAAACACACACACTTTCTCCTTTACAAATACACAGCCAGAGCCTAGCCACTGTGCTTTCCCAACGTGCACGGCGCCTCCTGAACTACGTCTGTAACCGATAAGTGAGCTGTGGAGTGCAGAGACAGGCCTTGTGATCGCAGTTGGCACCGGGCTCGTACCAAGTTTGGACAACGCTGTGGCCGCAGAAACCTGCCAACCCCGATCGGACACCGTCGCTCTCACACTCGCAACAGCAACTGCTGATCAGTCTGTCACGCTGCTTGAAAACTCAGACAGCAAAAGAGCTGTGTGCAGCATGAGGGGCGGGAAACAGAGGAGGGTGTTGTGAGGGTGTGCGAGCATGTGTTGCTGTGTGTCAGTAGTGCAGGTCTGAATGTGTTTTGGGGGGGTTGTATGAGGTGAGGTTCGTGGGTTGTGGCACGAATCAACACATGGGTCTTGGAGTCAGCTGGGCCGGTGAAGCCTGCTCAGCATGAATGCAGGCTTACAGCTGAAGCTGATCGCTCACATTTTTGTTTGAAGTAACTTGTAGGACTCAACTTTCTTTCCTGATTTAGTCACAATTACAAAGGCAGTGTTACAAGAAAAGTTAGTAAGATTATGCAAATGAAAGCTAATTAGCAAGAATGTGTCAACGTTTTGAAGAGGGTTCTTTTAAGAAATACTTTTATGTGAGTTTTCAAAGCTGCATAGAGCAACTGAAAGCTTCAAAGAAATCTGTGGCTACATTACAGGTACCTGACTGAGCCAAAAAGGGAAAATTAGTTGAAAATCCTAAGAAATGAAAGAAAACTTCTTAATTTTCAAACTTCAAACAGCTAAAAAAAAAAATTGTAGCAACAACAAATGTATGCTGACGGCTTACAGATAGAGTGTGTAGACAAAGCACCTGAACGAAATGGAAGTCCAAGCCGAGGTTTTCCTAAACTGTTGCCACCTGTTAAACACAGTGACAGGTCTGTGTTGGTTTTTGGTTTAGCAATCTAATGAGCATTATTAGCTCTGATTATGGTCAACAATGGAATGACATAATGCTGCTTTATAGGACTGAGTTCCCGTATGCTAAGATAATGCTCCCATTAAAAGCAAAACAAAACAAGTTCAGACTTCCAGCCTTTAATTTGCTGCACAGGTTGTTTTTTTTTAGCAGCATCAGTTTCTCTGCAGTTTTTGGATACAGAGATTTCTTCTTTAAATATCACACTGTCAGCCATCCACGTCTCTAGTTTTACTTCTTTCCTCACTGCTTCTCTGTTGGTTTGCAGTATTATTGGCACAGATCAGTGTCTCATCCATCTTCAGCTTTTCCTCTGTGGTCATATTCTAGATTGCGATATATAGGGACGGGGCTAACTGACATACAACTGTCAAGTCAAGCAACACCCTCACACCACTGTCAGTTTTCCTTCCCATAAGGACAGCCCACAGTTCACACATAAGCACACTTTTCACACGCTTCCTTTTTTTCAGAGCTGCAAAGATCAAACACGCTTCAGTGTTTATCTGGTACTTTGACCCTGCCATCTGTTATTTAGTAATTAAAAGAAATCAGCCTTAAAGAAGACAGAGATGTATGATAATATGGTCAAAATATAGTTGAGATGCAGTAGTTGGTTAAGTAGTAACTGCACATGAATATTAGGCTTTTTACATGGAACTTTACCTGACATCCACAGGATGAATGAGAACTCCTTCAGCATGGCTTGTTTTGTGTTCATGGGACATTCTTTCTTTATTTACACTGTATATATGCCCTGATGTGATGCGCTACGATATAATTCCTAAAACGCAGCCTCAAGTGACATTTTCATCAACATTTTATGTCCTTCTGTTGATGAAGGTGGAGGTGTTTGTTCCATGGTGGCTGTGGTTGGAGCCCATGCTGCTTCTGTTTATTCCAAACAACCTCTTGTGTTTGTTCTGAAAACATTAGACAGAAATGTATGGAGGATGAAAAATGACTTAACTATCAGATAGAACAGGAAAATATGTTTAACCCTCAGTGTCACACCATTGCCTGACTTTTCTCAGCTCAGATCTGGTGAACTTTTATGTCTGGAAGGCCCGTCCGAGGGGAAGGGAGACACTGGTAGTGTGTGCCAAGTGCCTTCAGGCTTTTCACCGGTCGTCTTTTCAGCAAGTGAAGAGCAGATGACAGCAGAGCCAGGAAGAGCAGGGCTGATAGCAGTTTTTCCCCCGGCGCTCGGCTTTTTTTTCAGCGTCACACAACTGACATGAATCACCTGATTCTTTCTTTCATCCTGCTTCATCGGTATCAGTTTCTCTGAACCTTTCTACCGTCACTTCTCTAATGTGCCACTCTGCCATCCTTTCCTCACCCTCCATCTTTTTCTCTGTCACTCGCGGCGTTTACATGGACACTAATAATTTGATTACGGCCAAAAGGGTAGTATCACAACTGTCAGATAAACCCCTTTAGAGTTATCTTACTCGCATTAAGGTTGTAATCGCAGAAGCAGAACTCGATTAACCCAGCTGGATTACTCAAATTCCTCTTGGCATCTATACAGCTTAGTGATTTCCTTCCCTGGTAAAAAAAAAAAAATATCATCACTAGGCTCTATGTCAAAGAAATAAGATTTTTTGGAGGGTATGACAGCAAAACAGCTTTAATGTTACAACTAACACTGTAAGTAACTTGAACCCGTCCATCTACTCTGTTGTGTTATTACCTCTTATTGGCTCTAATGCAGACATTATTAATTATCAAACATTTCCTGTTCTATGGGCCAATATCATCAGCCAATTCTAGCTTAGAGACATAGGTATATGTGCCAGCCAGTTCATATGACAGGCTCAGGTTACTGCAAATCCTGTTGTTTCCTCAATCAAAGCATTATCCTCAATCTGTGAATCCACTGTAGTCAAATTGTTTGTGTTGCATTTAAATGTACCAAATGTTTCATCTCTTTCTGTTGAACTTACTGTTGAACATCCCCTACCATCCAACTCTCCTACACACTGTGATCTCGTCTACAGCCTTGATCACACACACAGCTTCTGGCTGTTTCTTTATTCAGCGCTTCCACTGCATCCCTCCCCCACAAATCTCTCTCTATTTCTATTTCTTTCCGTCCCTCCCTCCTTCCTACTTCCTATTCTCGCTGCCATCCACAGCCACACATCCTCCTGCTGCACTATCAGTTGCACCAACCGTCCCCTTTTTCCTCACACTCGTGCTTCCCTTTTAAGAATATCCTTTCGCCCCCTTTTCTCCCTCTAGCTGTTCCTCTTCTGATGTTCGCCCCCTGCATTTTACCTCTCTAATCACCGTCTCCTCCCTCGGATCTCCCGACCTGAAATTAAAAACAGTTGCAGAGGCCGAGTGAGCTGCATGTAGGTGTAACCCCTGTTTTCTCTGACTCAGAACACATTACATTACCAAGCATCAAAATGCCTACTTGCCTTGTCGCATGAGGGGAAGGGAGAGGTAAACTGAGCAGCTGCTGGGAGAATTGAATGTATGGTTGTAGATTTCCTCACTGCGGGTTGCTTTAAACCAGCGTGGCCACTTCTCAGCATTGAGTATCCTGATATGCATCACACAGCAACAATGCTGGACACAAAGGCGCCATTCTCTGGGTCCATCAGGCCTGATTCTGTGCGTTCAGCAATTACCGCATGGACCGTAGACTAATGCAAAGACCATGCGGCTTAACCAGAGCCAAAATGGAACCTTTCTAATGACTTCCATCTTCCTGTTTCCGTATTAACAATGGTAGCCACACAGACAATAGAAGTGTGTCAGCGAATCCATCAGCTGAGTGTTTTTTGGAAGTTGACCTACTTAAGATAATCCCAGGCTCGTGTATATGCCTGTATGTTGTTTAATCGGGCTCAATCTGCTAAGTAAGCTATTCAGATTGAAAAGTCATTGATGTTGAAGGGACAGGTGCCTTGACCTTGCCGACTGACCACCTCGTTAGCCAGCAGAACTAATTTTGTGATATGTAACACAGACTGCTCAACTCATCCCAATTTAAGAGGATGCAGCGAAAGGGGGCAGCGAAAACAAATGAAAGGATGCGGCTAGTACAAGCAGGTGCGCTTCTCACAAAGGCTGGCTTGGACCGGGACGTGTATTCACATGGGTAAACAAACACACACTGAGAATCGGTGGTAAAAACCTGCCACTTCATTTTCTCCCTCACAGCCTGTGTGTCCAATAGATAGAGCGCAAACCCACGCTGATCCACCAGAGAGACCACTGTCACCCCACTACACTCACACACACACACACACACACAAGCAAAACTAATGACTTCAATACTTCAGGCACAAATAGAAGCGGTAGTCCTTGCAGCAAACAATTCTCAGTTCAGCAGGCATCCGAGAGAAAGACAGGGAGGACGGGAGGGTGGGAGAGAAGTGGAAAAAAACAGAGAAAGAATTGGTGTTTTCATCCTGCCTTGAAAATAATGACACACCTGGGGGGGTAGCACTGCAACACAGAGAGCATCGTTGTTTACTGTCAAGATGATCTGCAGAACCCTGTCATTACCACTGATGTTACACAAATGCTAGCGTGAGTCAGCGAAGTCCGCCGCACAATCAGAACGCAGAGTGGTAACGAGCAAACAGTAGCCGATATTAGCGGTTGGCTTTTAGCTTCTAATAGAGTAGAAGTGAGTGGGCGTGGCAAAAAGAGGAAGATGTATTCTGCAAATGACTAAAGGAGTGACTCACTGCAGTGGAGATTGCTTTTTGAGAGAGCTGTGTTCATTAGTGGAGCTGCACAGTGATGTACGACGGTGCGGGGTATCGTAGGAAACTGGGAAGATGGACGTTTAAGCTTTTGTAGTGGAGGGAAGATTTCCCGTAGGCCACAGATTTATAATTGGCTAACTTCTTTAATTTGGCATTCGGTCAACAAGACTGGAAACTGCCAGCTGAACCATGGTCAGCAGGCCGCATGGAGTCTTATTAGCTTTTCAGTACAGAGAATGTTCTGCAGATCGAGGGGAGGCAACTGAACCCAGATCAGGGTCAGAGAGAGCCGAGATGATGATGATGATGATGATGATGAGAGGACACAAACTAGGAATTAGATTTTATGCTGAAATTCGTTCCCTATGAAAAGGACAATAATATTTTGATTCCTCAGTGAGACTCGAAGGCTTCATTGCTGTTTTTCTTCACAGGGCCTTCTGCTGACTTTCTTTATCCCTGAAAAATAACATTTCCGTACGGAACCTTTCAATCACGGCGGGCTTCATCAAATATGTAACATATCTTACATAAGACATCTAACATTGGCTGTCAAGGCTGCACAAGCGAATCACAATATGGGACATGTTGTATAATGTTGAGCCAGATTTCACTTAGAAATAGAGAAACAGGTCACGCTCTTAACAGGACTCCTATTTCTATTTGTTAATGAATCAATTTTAAGTTTTTCATGTTTTTGAAACCTTTGAGGATAAAACTTCCTGGTGGTGACAGTTGTCATGGTTGACAACAACTACAATAACAACTGTAGTTGCATTAAATTCTCTATGTGGCAACAAATTAGTGAGACAGACAGGTGTTTTCAAGAGGCAAGATTTAGTTTCTTCATAGAAAGAAAAGTAATTGTCAAGGGAGACAAAATGATCTCAGCTCTAGGTCCACGTACTCGCTTCCTTTCCAGCTTGTAACTCTATCACGCAGTCTTCGCCAGTGGATCAAGTTTGCTTATTTGTCATAGATGCTCAGATTGTCTGTGATTCTGAGGACCTCTGCGAGCTATCACCCAGTAAGAGGAGTACGTAAGAGGACGCTGAGTTGAGATTGTTGTTTTAACCTTAAGGTGCATCAAATCCTGCACAGAGCAGAATGGACCCACTAACTGAAAACTTGAACATCACCTGCACAGCACAACATCCACTCTGCCTGAGGTGCAATTGGTACCACAGATACAACTACTCTTACTGCTGATAAAAATACATGAATTGACAAAGACTAAAATTAATTGCAAAGAAATCATAGCAATCACTTGATAGCACATGAAGGTTCAATCAACATAAGTAAAATCACAGCGGTCTACGGGAACATGTGACATTTAAATTGAAGAATAGAGTGTCAGGAAGCAGGACAGTGTGCCATTACAGAATGAGCCACCTTTTTATTTTGGAGAGAGACACTGCTGGAGAGAAAAAAGAGAAAACTGATAACAGAGGAAATGTTACAGTGCAGCTGAGGAGGGATCAGGGTCTGGACGTGTCTTCACTGCCTCTGTAAAATGCTGGTGTCTGAATTTTTTAGCAAAAGAAAGTTGGAATGAAAGGAAGGAAGGACGCTACGAAGAGATAACAGCTGAATAAGCCTTGACGGAGGAGCAGAGGGGGGTTCAGCTGAGCGAGCCGTTATTGTCCCTTAGGTTGAATGACTTTGCAGCTTTTACAGTTACAAACAAAAATTATACAAGTACATAAAACCAAAACACAGGCCATTACTACTGCTGCTGCTGAAAAACAATGTGCATCCAGAGCCAACATTTGTTTAATGCTTTCTGTGGCTATGGAGGAAAAAAATGAGAATTTTGAGAAATGTACTCAAATGAAGTCGCTCAAGTGTCTCAGGTTGGATTTGGAGGCTACAATTTTTCATAAAAAGCCTGTGATGTAAGAGCTTTATGAGGCAGAGAGAGTCTTACCAATGCAAGCTATGGAGTCACAATATTGGAAATGTACGATCCACAGTTTCCGGATCTTGACCCATGCAGGGGCTTGAATAACGTGACCTCTGAAGCATTGTTTTGCCTTCATTTATAAATCTTACCCCCACTGCATGAGTCCCCCAACTGTATGGAAATGCAAAATTAAATAGCACCTTTAATAAAAAAATCCTATCCATTGTATTTGTGACAGACGGAGGGAAAAATGGCCGCAGCAGGTAGTTTAAAATGCAAGCTTAAGGTGGATAATGAATGCTTTAGGCTCAGTCAAGGACAATGGAGAACATAGAGGACATCTTTAACTGTGTCTTACGGCTGGGCTAAGTCTAGTATCACCCGCTGAAGTCATTCTTATGTTCAGAACATCTTCATTCAGTGAAATTCAGTGGGTTGCTGCTCACAGCTGCTTGCGCCTCTGGAGAGGTAGCGGTAGATGGGGATGGATAGATGGGCTGAGACAGTGAAATGTACCGTGGAACACTTGTCTCCACCTTCAGTGCAGAGAGCGAACAGGGGGGAATGAGAGAAAGACCTCACGGACCGCTACAGAGCTGAATTATAGATGAGGTCGGAGGAATGGAGGCACTCCACCGGCTTTTCCCATCCTCCCACCTGAATATACACACACACACACGCACTAAATTACACTCCCTTCACCCAAAGAATATTCTTCACACGCACAAAGTCTCTGAGGCAGCACACATTCACACTGCAGCTCTAGCCTTCCACTTCCCAAAATTCATGTACACCTAAACCCTGCTTCTTTCTTAACATACAGTTTCACACTCGCACATGTGCGCACACACACTGTTTTGAGGCCCTCACCATGCCTGCATTATTGAAACCCACTTAGCATGCTGGCTTTCTCCTGACATCTGAATCACCAAACCAGTGACCCGTAAGCCCAGAGAAGAGGAGCTGAATTCCCCGATTCTGCTGCAAAAAAAGAGACTAGAGAAGAATTTACTCTAATATTCTAGCATCAGATCGGGACAAGAGAGGGACAGCTTTAGTCTCTGATGAAATGGAAAGAAAGGAACAACTTATACGCACACTCTGCTGCTGGAGGAATGAGAGAAGAAGAGCTGGTATTTAAAAGTATTTAAAAGAAACAAATTGCTCTTAGGCCTACTGAAAATCACCAGGCTTCAGTAGAAAGACTATACGGCATCCATTGAAAAGCAACAGGTCAAAGCATCGTACATTCAAAAACGACTTACCACAACATGAACCAAAACAATAGTTCCAAAGTAGCTCAGCAGCATCTATGGAGAGACGCTTATGCACAGGCGTTATTGACATAAAAGTAGGAAACTTGTTTTTAGTAGAAGCATGTTTTGGTACATTATCCTGTGTAAATACATCCATGGGAGCTCGTCACAGTTTCAAAATGAAATGCAGTGCTAGAGTCAGGTTACGGTTGTGATTTTTACATTTTTATCCAGCAGTTCAATCACAGCAGAGAAGAATGAGCTAGCAAACCTCTAGCTGGTGTGGTGGCCAAGGGGTAAGCTTTCAGTCATATGATGCACTCAGCCTTAGAAAGGCTATGTGGCACTCATCCAAAAGCAACAGCTCAAAGCATCGCATATATTCAAGAACAGTGTAATGCATTTTGAACGAATAAGTCCAATATGACTCAAAAGCCACAAATCAAGCATGGCAGTCAGCCAGACAGCTCCTGAAAAAGACTCTAAGGAACATGCATTACAGGCACAGAGGCCAAACAAACTTTGTCAGCACCCAGAATGCCCTGGACCAACAGCTTTCATTTGGCATGATCAGGGAGCTATTTTTATATACCTTCAGACGAATCTCCTAAATAACTGAGCAAAGTGTGTATGTACACTCGTTTGGCACCGATCAGGGAAGGAAGGGTGAAATGTGAGTGAGGAAGTGCAGTAAATCCATTCAGAGTGAGTGGTGAAGTGCTGGTGACTGCATCAAGTTTCATCCTCTCACAATCTTTCCAGTTAAACAGACCTGTTTTGCTAATGGACGAACCACCTACAAGAAAGTTGGCTGAGCATGCGTTAAAAGCAGGAACAAGGGGGGAAACTGTGTTGCATGGTGAGAAATGTGCTCTTATACTCTGGCAGTTGGAGGATCAGGCTAATAAAACTTTATGGCTGAGGTGTTTCACTCAGAAACTCATCCATCTTGGGAGAAAAGTTGCTGCCTGATGCTCAAGATTCGATATAAAAAAAAAAAGTAAGTTTTTTTTCATATTTAGTTAGTTTCAATTTCATGCCAGTGCTTGTTTATTGGATTAGAAGTTGCACTTTTCAAATGGATTTGGAACAAAACCATTTAAAGAAAACAAAGTCTGTATGTGTGAAGTGTTAATAGGATTTTAGGTTTTAGCCCATTTTAATCTAAATACTTTCAGTGGAGAATTATCTTGATTATGCATTAGTCCGCTATTACTCAAATTAACTGATGAGTCATTTTATCTTTAATAAGAGAAAAATATGACAATAATAATATAATTGGCGGTTTTTACTTGATAAATTCCTGTTCAATTATTTTCATCACATTAACTTACTAACTCCTTGTGTTTTGAAAAATGTAGTTTTTCACAATAATAGTCAAATAATATTATTTCATAACAATATAGTTGCTAGACTGAGGAATACTTACATTTGCATGATTGACAGGAAAAAATAGATGAAGGTGTGCATCCACAATAGCCGCTATTTTCTGCATCTATGCATTATCTGCTTGGCAATAACATTTTCGATTAATTGGACTTTATCTGTGTTTTGTTTCCGAGGATCGGGTGAAGGAGATGGACATTAAAGCGTGCTAAATTGTGGCCTCGTCTGCCTCAGCCCCGCACCTTATATGCGGTCGGTTTTCAATTACAGAGCATGCTATTCTGTTTCTAGCCATCAGCATGTAAAGAGATATGAGATTACGGCCGTGTGTGTGAATGCGTCCATGTCAACCCATGAACTCATTACATTACATTTATCTAGCTAAAGGTTTAAACCAAAGCGACTTACAATTCAACCAAGTGAATACAACCTAAAAAAGACTCATGCATGCAAGTGCGTAAAATGCATCAAAGAAGGTGAGCTGCTTCAAGTGCTACGTTAAGAAACTTGTCTTTTTAATTTCTTCACGGGTAAAGGTGCAGTCTGAATAGCTTTTTATTAAACCCATGAATACAATAGATTTCATTAGAAATATTCCCTGGTCGTTCAATTTTGTTTAAAAAAGCTTTGCTCTTTCCTTCACAACCCAAAGTTTCCCTGGTAAAGACAATCTGAGAAATTTCAATGAAAGGATTTAAGACTTTGTGGCTCCTTTTTAAGTTTGAGTCTCTGTGGCACAAAGTGCAACTACAAGTTTATTTCTTCTACGTCAGGGCCTTAACTAAGGACACTTTGATTGGGCCAAACTTACGATCGTCTTTGTGGAAGTTGGTCTCACTAACTGCTGCGCCCTAGGTGCTTTGTTTTCTTTCAATATCCCCCCTGGGTGCTTGTTAGGTGAGGTCAACAGATTGGTCAGTGACTGTGGGTGGTGCCGAATAAGCCGAGAGATGCTTTGTAGATCAGATGAGACGATACCAAAGCCTTTCCCATGTGGAAAGATGGCTGTGAGTTTTGTTTGTGCTGAAAGAGAAGAAAGGGGGATTTAGTTCAGGCGGCTCGTTTCTCATAGAGCATCGCCACACAAACACACACACTGAACACAGCTTTACTGCCTTGAGTTCTTATAAAACAAAGGCCTTTAAGCACTTTGGAGCAGTGCGTCATTTATCACTCCACCTTTGAAACAGTTCAGCTGATGTGGCAAATTTTTTAGGCCACAAACCACCAAGTGTGGGATTGTGTGTGTTGAAGTGTGTCTGCCTCCATGTATAAACGCTTGTATATCTGAAAATATTGTGGGTGAGCACTTTTGCTGAAGCTGAGTCTAGGGCTGAATGTTTTTGCCTCCTGACCAAGGTTATTTCAGTTAACTAAAACTGAACCAAAAACTAAAACTAGGTGTGAAAAAGCACTCTGGGTAAAGGCTCTCTATGTGACTTACAGAACATTAGATGAGCATTAAACAGCTATTCGGTCTGCAAAGATACAGTGGAGTAATGTTGACCTGAGCAGAGAATGAAGTCATGATGATATTGTGTACTTAGACTAAAAATAAATTCTATTCTATTTCAATAAATTCAAATTGGTCGAATGTGTCAACACAACAACCACGAGGAAGCATTGAAGCATTAGTTTATTAATAATGGCATGTCTACATGATTTTGAGTCAACTTCCTTCACAAAGAATTGTTTGTAATACCAATTCACAGCTCCTTAAACCTTTTCCCTGTGAAATACCCTCCATACTATAATGTAAAAAACATTAGATTCCTAGTACTGATAGTACAGTACTGACTAGTACTAGTACGACTCATTATTGTCTGTTTTTTACTAGTTTTGACAAAAAATACCATTTTTCAAAGGAGCTGTTTGGGCCCAAGTCAACCATGTTTCACTTCCCCAAAAGTTTCCTATTGCAAATAGCGACTGATTACAATCATTTACAGTAAATTAGGTCCTTATTTGACATTGATGGCTCAAAACATGCTCCTGGTCACAGAAAAGGGTGAGAAAAATATAGAGATATAAATGAGATGTTGGATTTGTACTCGGCAAATAAAAAGAAACCTCCAGTGTGTTTGCACTAGAAATCATTTTGTTCTTTTGAATAACCGAAAAGATTCTGCACCGATATGTTGTCATTTTTAAAAATGAAAACTGGAAACTGCATATAATGATGCTATTTGCCCTCGTTAAGCAATGACCCTCCCACCCCATCCCACTGTTGCCATGACAACAGACACCCCCCCCCCCCCCTCCCCCCTTTGTCTGCCACCTTCAATTTCTAAGACCAACCAAGTTCAATGTGAAATTGGTTCAACAGACCAGCAGTGGCAGCGCACACATACACATAGTCAGACTGATCAAATTACCCCCCCCCTCTCTCTCTGTCTCTCTCTCTGTCTGTCTCTCTCTCTGCCCCCCCCACCCCCCCACCCCCGCCCTTCACCAAGGGGTGTATCTGCAGTCCCAGAAACTTTTTAAAGAAATTCCCACAAGGGCAGAGTAAGGGGTGGAGACAGAGGAGGGGAGAGAGGGGAGTTTTGTTTGGGAGGAGTGTGAAATCTAAAAGTAAGACCATACTGATAAGATAAACAAGCAGCTTTGTAGGGGAGAGTTATCTCTGCTCTCTCCGCCTCCTCTGATATCAGACTGTCCTCCAAATAAAAAAAAAACTTTCAGTTGTATAAACACAGGAACTCAAACCGGCCTGAATCAAAACACACAAAAAGTAGTTTTCTGAAAATGTCCTCTTCCTTCAATTCAATACATTCCAGCCCTGAACACAAGCCCAGTTTTGATTGGCTGGCTTATCACCGTAGAGACGGGTGCTGGGTGTTGCCCTGGCGAATGGTTGGCTGGGTTTTAAACAGCTTTTAACAGACTAGTTTGTCCACAGTGCTTTGTACAGCAGAAAGGAATGTACATTTAGATTACAATGAAGATAAAGAAAAGGGAGAGGTGCTAAGACATGGGGCCACGGCGCTGGAGTATTTCTGTGTCTGTGTCTCGTTTAGACATTCATGGATTCTGATCATCTGTTAAAATATCCACACGGTTATTATTTCCTTGATGTCGTCAGTGGCTGCGTTTTTAAAAAATAAAAAAATCATCAGGGTTATCTCAGCTTGAGGTTGTAGACTGCAGAAGGCCTTTGTTACAAACTGGGGAATGGTTGAGGCAGTAGAAGTCTGTAATGAATGATGCTGTTGAGTCTTAATTATGGAAAACGTCCCAATACGGAGACTAAATGTGAAAATATCTTTGCCTCTGCTGTATCAAACTGAATTATTTCTCTCTTGTAGTTAGCACTTTTGCCTCACAACAAAAGGCTTCCTGGTTCAAGCCTGCTAGCCGGCAGAAATGCGGTTTGCACTTTGAGCCTGAGGCCTTTCTGTGTAGAGCTTTCATGTTGTCTCCGTGCTTGCACGAGTTCTCTAGTGGGACTCCTCCCACAGTCCAAAGAAATACCGGTTAGGTTAACTGGTGTCTCTAAACAGCCCGTAGGTGTGAGTGTGAGTGCGAGTGGTTGTCTGTCTCTATGTGTCAGCCCTGTGATTGACTGGCGACCAGTCCTGGGTGTGCCTCGCCTCTCAGCCAGTGACAGCTGGGGTTGTGTAGACGATGAACATCCATGTGCCTAGAGCCAGTCTACTGTCTGCTGGGAGCCCGAACACCCAGGACCTCGCCTTGGCCTGTCACCTGGCTCTCCACACCCCCAAACCCCTGTAGCAGCCCCTGCAGGTGCCAAGGGGTGTGGTTGCATTTCATGAGGCCTGTGTCCAGACCGGTTAGTAGTAGATGTGAGGTAAATGCTTGAACAAACCAAACAAGCTCCATTCTTTGCAGAGAGTTACTTAAGTCATAAAAAACCAATAGAACCAGAATATGTACAGTACATTCCTCCGCCTGTGTTTCCTCGTCACACAGTTACAGATATGCAGACGCAGTTTGCTATTCCACTTTTAAAACTCCTGTGCATTGTCTGACAGGCAGCATCGCAGGGAAGAGGAAGGTTGCAACAATAGACTGGCAACGACTGGTGACATGAGCACACTGGAATAATTTCTGCAGTCATGTCTTGGCTTAGAGGTGCCTGGGCTTCCCTGAATCTGCAGAAAACACCAACACGATGCCTGCGGTTTCTCTGTTTGTAAGTTCCTTTGTATCTGGGTTGCTGGGGTGTGTGGAGTGGTGATGGTAAATAAATCAGTCCTGGTGCAAATCTTTCCCCTTTCTCTATTTTCTGTGATTTCTCCTCTTTTTTTTTTCACCAATACTGCCAGAATCACTTTTTTAAATTTAGCATTAATATGACTATCAATCATCAGGACATATTTTTCCTCTAAACTAATTCTGATCTAATTATTTCGCAATTTGGCATGCAACCTTTCTGTACTCCCAAGTTGTTGCATATCATTTCTCTGCTTTACACACTTCCTCACACTAGTCAAGGCAGCACAACAGCTGTTTTATTGTCACATGTTCCACTATGATGTTGTTTTGTTGTCACATTTCTATGACCAGGCTCACTCTAGATGGTCCATATAATCAAACGTGTGCTGTTTTGATTTGCGTACTCCAGCTCTCACACTGCTCCTCACCCGCCGTACCTGCTGCTTTGCAAATGAAATCTCCTCTTGCGTTAGCGTTCATCTTTGGGATATTTCTCTCTGTGTTCATTCTCTCATGTTCATTCGAATGTTGTTGCTCAGGGACTGTCACTGTCAAGCTTACTCAAACTTGTTACAACACACAAGAAGAGCCAACACACCAAATTCAAAACTGCATTGTTAATTTTAAATGTTTAAAACCTTGAAATGAATATGAATACGTACAATGTTTAGTACATTTACATCAGCTAAATGTAATAAACATTGGACTTTGCTTTCCGAAAACAAACCCCACTTGATTGTCTTGGAAAAACCTGTTTATTATAAATATATATATTATAACATTGCATCAACTCTTTTGGCACGGGTGCATGCCTTCCAGCACTGTCCTAATACTTTGTGTCACAATGCTGTTAAAAGATTGTGGCTTCATGCCATTTGCTTTTTTCACAGCCTTTGTAGAGAGAAATACTTCGGTGCATTAATCTGTGACTTGTCATCAAGTTATCCCCAAACCTGACATGCAGTAGATATCAGTGGGTTTTTGTAAAAAAAAAAAAAAAAGAAAGAAAGAAAACCCCTTTTGCTTCCCTCACTGTCACTGCTTTTTTTTTTTTTTTTCAATTCTCTGTGTATTCATGGAGAAAGAGAGATGAGTCTTTTATTCACCCCTCACTTCCTCCTCTTTGTCTTTCATGGCGAGCTGTGTGGGAGACAGAAGAGTGGAGTGAAGGAGGGAGTGAATGTGAGGGGGAATTGAAGATGACAGATAATGGTGGGGAATTGAAAGAGCTGCAGAGAGGATGTGGCAGTGGGAGACGAGGTGGCGCAGTGCTTCAGTAACACACCAAACACCAGCAGTTTCCTTTGACTTTTTCTGCTTTTCTGCCCTCTGCTCCCATCACCTCTTCTCTCTTATCCTCTCTTCCATGTATGATTGTAAACTAAGGTATTATGTATACTTCATTGACATCTTGGGAAAAGAAGTGAAGCATCTCAGTGAGGAGATGGAGTAGTTACACAACATAATACATCTCTATCCATATATGGTTGCACATTTCCGCCAGAGCTGCAGTATTAGGGCTTGTTTACTGAAGACACGGGGAGCGTGGGATGGTGTTCTTCCCACAACATGACCTGAAATGAGCATCCGCATCTCATTTGGGACTGCTCACATATTCTTTTTACTCAAGGACCTCTTGAAATTTTGGAAAAAGACGATTTGGGAGAAAAGTGTCACTGAAGACGACCATTAATTTCTAACCATTAATTGAAGACACCCATGGTCTCTTGTCGATGAAGTAGTATTTGTTTTAGTGATAGATTTCAACCTGCTGAACAGTCTACTTGAGATTCATGCTATGCATGCTGGGAGGTCACTGGCAGAGTCGGCTCTTTTTTTTCCTTCCCTTGCTTCAGTGTTTTGTTTTTCGTTTCCCCTGCACATTGTGCGCTAAATGTGTTCAGATGTCCAAGATTTTTTGAAGATAGATTAGAGGGCAAGAATAAATCTTGCTGCGTAAGCATTGAGCGTCCCCAATCCTTGATCGTATTGCCTGTGCCTGGCTAAAAAGGAAATCCCACTCAAAAGCCAAGACAGATGCTGACATCGATATGCTTCGAGTCCATTTTTATGCTTTTTTTGAATATTTTTATTATTTTTATTGTAACAGAGAAAATGTATGGGGATTGGATCGAGTGGGTGTGTATAACAAGACTAGATTAGGTATTTTTGAACATTATGAAGACGACTTCGCAAGGAGTAAGCCTGCATCTCATTGGTCTCCCTATCTCTCAGCGCAAGCACATTTAGCAAGCCGTCCATGAGAAGCAAAAAGTCAGCATGAATAATGATATCAAGACAATGTTGATTTTTCTCTTCTTTTGTTCACTCTTTTCTGTATATGCCTCCTTTTCCCTTTAATCCTCCATAATAAAAAGCAACAGGACGGAAATTAAATCAAATCATTTAATCAACTTGATAATCAGCATAAATTATGTACAGCTCACTAGGCAGAGCCAGGCCATAGCACTGCCAGCAACAGGACTTTGATTCTAAGTGTGGCCGATTATGCACGTAAGCAGAGATTCAGCATGTTTATTGAATAAGCCTGCACTTTTATAGGTTTGAGCTGAAACTAAATTAAACTTTTGGGGGTCAAGGTGACGTTATCAACCTTTAAAGTTGACAAACAGTTGCACATTTACATATTTAGCAGATACAGAGCAAAATTAGCATTTATTTTCAGGTTTGTATTCAAATGTTGAAATTACGTCAAGTATTCACTCTTGTTTTATCCCTGTTTTGGCCTCCACCAACCACTAAGGGAAATATATGGTTGTGTAGCTCCTTAGTGTTCTATTATATAGCTGCTAATGTGTGTCTGTATAATATAGAAACTTGTTTTACTGTCTGGAACATCTGAATTTGACTCCAGCTTTGGAGAACAGAAGTCCCATGCTCATGTCAAGTCATCCAGAAACAAAGCAAGCTAACTCTGTTATCTATGTACAGCCTAGCCTAGATCCTAGCCTAACTTTTCCCCTTTGAAGAATATCTTTTCGCCTTTTCAGCTATTTTCTTATAATTAGAAGACAACATGCTGAAAAATGGCAAACATCATTGCACTTGAGCTAGCTTGAAGGGTCATGGCTCGAGGCACTTGAATATTTACTTCTGTTATTTGAACTATTGCTTCGCCAAGTAACAACCAACTTGATACCTTGATGCCTTTTTTGTTTTGTTTGCCTTTTTAATAAACCTGAGGCCATTACTTTTATGTTAATTGTGGTTCACCCACAGAGAAATTATTCCTAAATGGACATTTTTTTCTTATGCTGCTTGTCAGACTCATGTTTCTTCGTTTCTCCTGTTCCTCTCTCTCCAGGATGAAAATGCGGCGGCACAGGGTGTTCTTGCTGTGCACGGTGGGCCTGTGTGTCATTTCCTTCCTCCATTACTACAAGGCCCTCCACTACGTCTCCCTGCTGCGCGAACTCTCTGCCCCATATCCCAACATCAAATCCTTCATCATGGTCACTGGGTTCTTTTGGAGGGAGAAGGGTGTGGCCACCACCCCACTCAGCCCCGCCTCCCCTGAAGAGGCCCCACCCCTACCCGTTCTCCATCAATTGGACACCAAAACTAGAGCCGTAGCAGGTTCTGTGGGAGGAGGAGGGATGGGTCTGGGGATTGGGGGTGTCATTGTTGGAGGTGCTGGAATCGTTGGCAGCGCCGGCCTGGAAATGAGGTTGAGAGAGGAGCCGGCGCCCCCTCACCCTTGGGAGAAACCGGAGGAGAACCAGCGAGGAGACTCTCCGAATGAGGTGAGATGAATAAACCTTTACTATAACATTAGGCATATTGGGTGACCAGATAAAATGCAATGCAACAGCCCTGCAATAAATACTACCACAGAGTAGATGTTTGTTGAAACAGATGTTTTTAGTTGCTAGTATGTTGACTGATGATTGATTTGAAACTGAATGATTTTGAAGCTCTATGTTGTGGTGGTATTATATTGGATTTTCCCAAGCCAAGAACTAACAACACTGTTCCCTTGAAAATTTATATTTTGTTGCATTTTTACCAAGTCCAACTTGGTCTAATGTAACAAGATAGAAATGTAGCATTCAGTAGATTTGGCATACCTTGGGAGGCAGAAATTTGAATTATTCACACATAATACACACAGATAACAGCACATTATTTTAATTTAAAATTATATAAATTGGGGCAGCACGGTGGAGCGGTGGTTAGAATCCAGGTCTGAAACTGGGCAGGTTAATTAGTGAGTCTAAATTGCCCGTAGGTGTGAGTATGAGTGTGGGTGGTTGTCTGTGTCTGTGTGTTGGCCCTGTGATTGACTGGTGGCCAGTTCAGAGTGTACCCCGCCTCTCACTTAAAGTCAGCTGGGATTGGCTCCAGCCCCCCCCCCCCCCCCCCCAGTGATGGATGGATGGATGATTTGATGATTTGATTGAAGTTAGTATTTACTAAAGGACTGTTTTGTTGTATTAGATTGCATTGTATGCAGGCTTTACATCACTTCAAACATTCTCCTGAAGGAGACTTGTTCAGCTGGAATGAATGTCTCAGCTATATGATGAGATGGTGTGGGTCTAAAAAAAACAAAAGAAAAGCTTACAGCATGATTGGATAAGTAGTGTTTTTTTATTTCTGGGATAAAAGTCAACACCTGTAAAATTGATTTCTGTGAGCTTGTGTGGAGATAATTCTAAAACCTAAGGATTAATATAATGATAAGCTGATGTCTAAACCTTCAAACAAGCTCTCTTTTAAATGAGTGGAGGAGAAGTGCTTTTGCAAGATGTAGAGTTCATTTGTTTACGGTGCAAGTTGATGGTCGAATGAAGCTCATCTCAAGATACTATGATTTAGTGGAGGCAAAAGAAGTGATGCCAGACCTTGCAAGAGAAAAAAAGTCAATACATCACACTGACCCATGTGAATTCTGCATAAACACCCTGGGGGATCAGCATGGATGCTATTACAGATTCGGACACGTCAGAATAATTTATACACTATGAATTTATCTCCCACTATATCACTTTTCCTGTTAGGGGTTGTGTTCATCATGCACGTCATCATCTCCTTTCCACTGTACTTTATGTTCTGCTATTTGTGCATATCAAGGATAATTTTCCTCTTGTAAGAGGAAGAAGAATTCATTTGCTGCAGTTATAAATAGATAGTTTGATAAATCATCACTGTAAACATGAAGTTCAGACTTCTTGAGTCAAACTTCTTTTTCACTGTGCACAACTTAAGTGTTGTTTTTATATTGATAGTGATATACAAGCAACATTGTGCCCAGCATGTGTGGAAGAGGCTCCAGTTCCTTGTGATCACATAAAGCTTTTTTTATTTTAACTCATTTACCACAGGAAGAAAATAATCCTGCAGAAATGTACTGCTTCATGAACTTTGTGATATGTGTCATTTCATTAAAAGAATGTTTTTTTTAGGCTTAACTTCAAATTAGTTTTGATGAAACAAAGTGGGTAAAAACAACATATTTTCATGAGAGTGCATTTTAGAATGGCAGAAGAAAAATAGAAGCACAATTCACATTGTTCACATTGAAGTAAAATATTGTCATAACCCCCTTGAAGTAAATCTAATGAAATATTACCACACATTATGAAGGCATATCCTCTTTCACCTTGTCCTGCTGTCATCCTTTTTTTTATCACACTGGCTCTTTCTTGTTTTACCACTGTGCAAATAATCTCCAACATTCAGCAAATTCTCACATTTATGTTCATGGAACCTTTGAGATGAAGGAAACTGCTCTGTAATCAGTCATCAGAGGTCATATGGTCGTGCATCGTCTCTGGTCAACATTAAACTGTATTTCTCAAAAAGTAATTGCTTTCATGTGAAGATTTTCATGATAAGGTGACCATTGTTCTGCTGTGACTGAGGCAACTGCACTTTTTTTTTGTGTGTGTTTCTAAACATTAACTACAGTAACTGAGTATTTGTTTTCATTCACTCACATTTGAGATACCTTACCTAGTAACCAAGTTCCAATGTCCATTGCTTCGCCCCACTATGTAATAAAATCCACTTGTAGACATTAGGGAGTATAAAAAGCCAATTATGAAAACAGACTTTGACACAGGCTGTGAAATAGGCTTGATTCTTAGTAGTAGCAGTAATCAGAAAAAAGAAAAATATCATTTTGACCAGTGCTTAGATTGTAGGACATGGGTTTCCAAGTTTCTATTCTATTTCATGGACCATAAGGACAAGTATGCATTATTATGCGGAATCTAATGTTTTAATGTAATGGCCTCACTTCAAATTCTGGTGTTTGAATAAATCTGTGTTCTTCGCATGTTCTTACATGTTGCATTGTACCCACTAAACATGTTTTTAACAGCTGAGTCTGTGAGTTTAGTGGGATGCTTGGGATGGGATATCCTTTGCACTGACCATCACTCCCGACAAGTCACGAACTTGGATCGCCTTTAGTTGTCAGAATGGGCAAATTTGGTTTAAACCAGAGAAGATAAATGTGTTCTTTCCCCAACCTTCATCTGTTGATCCACAAAGACGCTGAGTATTTGTTCTTTATTTGGTATCATCAACTTCATTGCTTTCAAGGTGTTCAAGAGTCTCACAGTTTCATAGCAACTTTTATATAACAACAGCATCAAATAAAATTTTCTTACACGAGAATTGTTTATATGAACCTTTGGAAGTCATAACAGACACACAGTTTCAGCATGTCAGTTGATCTTTAGGTATTTAAAATAGCGGACTATAGGACAAAACAAAAATTACATTCGATGTTTGTGTAATTATGAATTCCAATGTAGTTTACCCTCATACCCATGAGTTTCAAGCTATTCCTTGGTTTATCATTGACAGTAAAATGTACGTGTTGAAGGCATTGATTTTAAATTGAAGTCACCTTCTCTCCTCTATGTCTTTCTTTTCAGGAGAGAGCTGAAGATCTTTTGAAGCCTGGGAACCCTGGCCACCCAGAACAACCTGCCGGGCCTGACCTCCCAGAGGTCCCATTGGTGGCAAAAGAGCATCAGGTGGTGTTATTTAAGGAAAAAACTCTAGATCCCCTAGAAAATATGGGAGACCTCCACACACGCACCCACCACCTTCAAAATGACAAAACACCGTACTTTGTCCGAACCAAAGCCGGTGCCCTGTGCTTCAGGCAGGGGACTGAGGTGGCTACCCCAAAAGAGTACTCTGGAAAATCAGGGTCATCTGTGGCCAATGGAGCAGGGGAAGGTGCTCGAGCTGGGGCAGCTGGCCAAAGGAAACCTCTGGAGGTCCAGCAGCAGCCCTCCATAGCCCCAAAAGCCAAAGCAAGGGCCAGGGGCAACGGGAAACGGCTGGTTAAGTGCGTGTGTCGGCCGGGATGGCACGGACCTTACTGCGGAGTTCCTACCATGGTATACCACTCCAATCTGCCCACTAAGGAACGGCTGACACCCAGAGAGACTCCACGGAGGGTGATCAATGCCATCAACGTTAACCACGAGTTTGACTTGCTGCATGTGCGCTTTCATGAGCTTGCCCAAGCTGTTGATCTGTTCCTCGTGTGTGAGTCCAACTTTACTGCCTATGGAGAGAAACGGCCTCTGAGGTAAGACACCATTGTTTGGACTGGTGTGGCTGAGATCAAGTTAAAGTGTATTTAAGCAATATGTGTAGTCCTCAAATGAATTGCTCAGTAGTTTAGTAGATGACTCTTTCCTGCCAGTGTAGCATTGTCATGCATGCTCAGCAAACTTTAAGCTGGTTTTAAGAGGTAAAGAGGGCACGATGATAGGACTTGTAGTGCAGTGCAGTCCTGACAGAAGTATATATATATCATGAAAAACTTGTTCAATCATCGTCAAGTCTTAATATAGATAAATGAGTTTATTTGAGGTCACTGTAGAAGCTCATTTATGCTCCATTTTTCATATTCATCAGTAGCAAATTCAAAAGTTTTTGCCAAGTTGTGACACTGCTGCTGCATTGAGTAGTCAGTGTTTACAGCTTACAGTCTTTGTTTACAGCCAACCTTCATGCTTTTTGAGTATCAGAGTGCTGAATAACAATTACAGTGAAGCTCCTTTGGCAACAACATGAAATGCCTCGGGAGCAATTTTACAGCAGATTATGACAAGAGCGACATGATTGACTCTGCGTGCAGCCTTGGAGGGAGAGATTGGTGTGTTCAATCATAGGATGTGACACTGCATGAAAGCGGCTACATTCACTGAACAATCTCTTTTGCTATGCATATCAACAGGTTAATTGAGTTGTTCTTTCAGTCAGTTTGCTGTATGGACAGTGGGTTTTCTCACTGAAAGGCATAATTTGTCAAACAAGGACCTTTGCTGCCTGTTGTCTTTTTTTCTGTGCTGCACAGCTTTGCTAATCTCCATGTATTCAACAGTTTAAATGTGTTTTTCTTACTGTTCCAGGCAGTTTTTGGTTTCCATTGTGTTGTGTAAAGTATGGAAATCAATAAGCAGGCTGTTAAAATATCCTAAGGAGTTTTCTTTACACCACAAGGAATTGTACAGATTTTTGAGTGTTTTCATTTCCTTCCTCAAGTAATTTCTTTAATGTTTTGAGACATGCATTTTTTACGATCTCCCTCTTCACCACCTTTTGCTGGCACGTTTTGGTATACAAAGACTGTCAATCATTAGAATAGCTAATGTACTGTAAAGCAGGGGATGCAAGCAAAATGAGCTAAATATTGCTTTGAAGTGCATGGCAGTCCAAAACTCCATAGGGGATCTTCTGTACTGTATAACAAAAGAAGGACAATCTAACCTTGGCAAAAAATACAGTACACTGTGATTGATTCAAGTCCAGTGAACTTTAAGAGTCTTATAACAAATTAAAACGAATGGAAAACAGTGGAAACCAATGGCTTAAAGTTTCTTTTGATAAAAGAATCTACTAACTACTTTGTAATTTTCCCCAGTTTCCTGCGGCTCCTCCTTAATGGTACGTACGACTACATACGCCACAAGATCCTGTACGTGTTCCTCGACCACTTCCCAGAAGGTGGTCGGCAGGACGGCTGGATCGCTGATGACTACTTGCGTACATTCCTGACACACAATGGCATGTCCAGGGTGGTGGGCGTAAGAACAGACGATGTCTTTGTCATCAATGACGCGGACGAAATCCCAGCACATGAAGGCCTCCTATTCCTCAAGCTGTTTGATGGCTGGACAGAGCCTTTTGCCATCCACATGCGCAAGGTAGCAGCGATATGTCAGCTTGTGTGACACGCATGAAATTGGTCTCTGTTTTTTGAAAAGAACAAATGCAACAAGTGAGCCATATTTAATGCTATCTGATTATAATTCTGGTGTCTTTCTATTCTCTCCAAACATCCAGTCACTGTATGGATTTTTCTGGAAACAGTTTGGCTCTCTGGAGGTGGTATCAGGCTGCACGGTGGGAATGCTCCGCGACGTCTACGATGGCGATGGCATCAAGCTCCGCCGTCGCGAGTACTACACCATGCCGGGTTTCCGTAAGTATGAGAACGATACAGGCCACATCCTGGTGCAGTGGTCAGTGGGCAGCCCCTTTCACTTCGCCGGGTGGCACTGCTCCTGGTGCTTCACGCCAGAGGGGATCTACTTCAAGCTGGTGTCGGCGCAGAACGGAGACTTCCCGCGGTGGGGCGACTACGAGGACAAGCGCGACCTCAACTACATCCGCGATCTGATCAGGACGGGGGGCTGGTTCGATGGCTCCCTGCAGGAATATCCCCCTGTGGACCCCAAAGAGCACATGTACGCCCCCAAGTACATGCTGGAGCACTATGACAGGTATCACTACCTCCTGGAGAACCCTTACAACAAAGAGTCCAGACTGAGTGAGGGCTAGGAGTCCATCTTGGAAAAGATAAGTGAAATAACTAGTAGGGCCCCAGTGAGGCCTCAGCACTGAGTTTTGGGGGGCGTAATGGTACTGACGAACTATATCTCTCATTGGAGCGATACTACATGTATCTTCACAAGGCAGCACTGATGTTGCAGGGATTTAAAATCTCTTTAAAAAAATCATTATTTTTGGGGTCTAAAAAGGGAGTACTGAATCACATCCAACATGGATTTATAGAGAGATCATTGAGAGGATACAACCACTGGATAAACAAAATTATAGATTTCCTCATTCCTCCCTTTTTGGGGGAGGAGCCAAGCTATCTCTCTTTTTGTCACCCCGCCCCTGTCATCCCTTTCTTCACACGAGCCAATACGCCTGCTGTCTGAGAGCATGGGGCCTCTTCGAAGTATAATAGAGGGATATTTCGCAGTTGTGTGAAACCTGTGGAGACCAGAAACGAAGCGGAGGATTGTTTTTTTTTTGTTTCTGACTGGGTTTACTAACGTTTACGGACTGGCTGACGCTCCCACTTCACTCTACACCTTCAGATGTCTTCCTGTCATGTTTGGTGACCTCCTTCCAGAAAACGGACACACCTTCAGATATTACGTTATTCTTGGGTCTCAGTAGAAAATTGTAAATCCTACTTAAAGCCCCGCTGGAGTACCCACTGCCAAATGAAAAGGAGTTATTAGATGAAGTTGTTTGGGCTCATTCATGTATTCACACTCATTCACATGCACCTTAAACCCAGTCTGTGTTTGTCAAAAAGTGTGTGCGGTCTGTCTTTGTATCATATTGGGAGGTTTTGAGCTGTGAACGGGGGGCAAGATCAGCGAGAGGAAACATAAAGCGAGGAAGAATCATCAGGGGGGGGACGTGGAATAAAGACAGGGAAATGGGAAAACAGCACAAGCGAGACAGAAGGCAGGAAAGAAAGGAGAATAATGAGGGAGGAAGAGAGCGGTGATGAAAATCTCTACGTTTCCTTTCCCATAGCGCCTGCTGATGCACGGGTGTTGCAGGGATGAGTGTGTGAATGTGTGTGTCCCTCAGAGCTTACAGACAGCTCTGAATAAATCATACCCTGTCGATGGCATCCGAGATGGATGAAACTCACCGTTATTGTTCGTCCAATGAGAACAATTGAGGCCAGTTGGGGAAAGATCACCCCTCAGTTTCGTCTCTCTGTCTTTCCAGCAACCGAGATGACTTTGTTTCCTTGGAAACTAAAGTATGTGAAACAGGAGATGGGGATGGGTGTTGTTAAGATGAGTGGGTGGATTCACATCAGGCTGCAGCATTCAGACAAGGTCAATGCCGACTGTAGGTCCCCTTGGTTAAATATTCCTCTTTCTCTACAGCTGTCAGTCACCCATTCTCTGAAAGTGACTCTTCCCAGCTTTTTCTGTGTGTCTCCTTTCCTCTTTCTTTCTCTTTTCATGCCAGTGAAGTGACTTTTTTTTCCTCCTTTGGTGTTGGTTTCCTCTTAATCCTCATTAACAAGGCCTGCTTTCTCTCTTCATTTCAATTATATTCGCTCTTTCTTTATACATGTCCCCGTGTCCCTCAAAAATATTAAAATCTGCAGCTCTTTCCTAACTTTCTTTCACACACACACACACACGCTCTCACACTCCATTTTGGGTGTGTATCTATTTCCTCTTAATCCTCATAAGAATGCCCCGTTTCTGTAATAGGGGTGTATTTATCTTCTCTCTACCTCATTTCTCTCCACGTCTCGACAGGACAGGACAGGGCAGACGTTACCATGGCAATGCCTTCCCTGTGCCCACAGATCACTATCGTCTGAACATGTAGGCATGAGCGCTCATGCCTTCTCCCCACCGTAGCGGCTGTCGATGTGGCTAGATGCCTGACTCCCCACCCCACATCGTTTGGCAGACTTTGATGATGTTGTGGACAATTTGGTGAGCATTCAGGCCAGGATTACATTCTTGTCAAGGGCAATGGAAGCATAGCAGCAATATGAACAATTTGAGGGAGCAGTTGAGAAAGAAGGAAGCACACAGTAACAAGTAACCGTAAATATATTGATTTTTCTTTATATTGTGAATTGACTGCACCCAGCATTTGCTTCTTCAAGACCTGCCTGGGCTTTATAGAAACTGTTTACCTCAGCTTCAGGCTAGATGCTGTTTCAAAGTGAACAGCTCTTCAAGAGGAATACAGAATTTCATGGGTAAGTTGCTGTGGAGTGAGGATAGAGATGAGAATATTTTAAAAAACCTGAAGGCAAGTATGTGATGTTGTAGCTGTAATTTCAGTTGGAGAAATACTGAATATTTCAATACAGAATGCTTTGCCTGACCTCCACCAGTTTCACCTTGTTTAAAGTGCCCTTGAGTAAGACGCTGAACCACAACCTCCTCACATATCACTTAGTCCCTTTGCACAACCATATCAGCCAAAACCCTGAAATGTATGTTGAAATTAATGACAGAATCAATAACAAAGCTGAGACTCAGTCGGTCACCGTGCTGGCTCCTCATGGCTATGAGCTCATAGTGAGGAAAGCGGATTAGCCAACAGGCCGCTGACAGTTGTATGGGGTCTGTGCTGCTGCCTCGATGGCAGCGCGGTCTGTGGCGGCAGCTGTTAGGGGTTTGGTGTTGGTGCTGAGAGCCAAACCCCCATCTAACCCTGGAGGAGCTGCAGAGAAACGGGCTTTAAATAGGATTTGACATCAGACAAGAGAGGAGACAACAACAATGCTGGATGTGACGCTTTTTGTTCCTAAATTAGATTTTCTGCCATTAGGAAAGATGATGATTGATGGAACAAAAATTTAGCAGGTGATACATTTTAAAGGGAAGTAAGAAACTTGACGACTGCAGAACATTTTAGATTTAATCATTTTGCCTCAATGAAATTTTAAAAATGCTTGCAATACAACCCCTCCTGGATTAATGTTGAAATACTTTTTGAGCTTTTCTGGCAAAGACACCATTGATGATACTTTGAAAATGAAGTATCTAATTTGATTATACAAAAAACAAACAAACTCCCCCTGATTTCAAGGCCTCAAACCACAACAAATGTGCCGACACTATCTGTCTGGTGAAAAATGAGTTCATCCTCTCATTTTCACGCTGCCACATGCTGTATAGAGGAACATCATCTCAGAAATGTTACCACGGGGTTGTCTGTTCAATCCCATCAAGGGTTGGGGTGTGTATTTGTGTTTAAGCTCTGCCAAGAGGCATTTAACCAGATTTAACTCCCAACTCTCAGCCTGCTGCAATCAGGCTGCACATCTGGTGCGCAGTGTGTGCTCGCATATCTGTATGTATGCTGTGCACTTTTAAAGTCATTCGTGTTTGCGGGCGATGAACAGTGACTCATGCCAGATAAGGGCGTCTGGCCTGCTGAAAGACAGGCCGGGGTTACTTCACTCGGCCTGTTGCCCCGTTATCGTCATGGCAACAATCCTCTTGATGAATTCCTGAGATCCCTAACAGCCTTAGGTCATCAACCAAGATAGCAGACCAATAGGATAAGAGGTGAGGGAGAGCAGATGGAGTGTGATTGGAGAAATCACAAAACTGTTTTTGTACTACTTATAGTTACACTTAAATTCTACTCATCCAACTTTACATAAAATGCCCAAATCTGTCATTTGTTGCTTTCTGTGAATGTGACAGAGCTGAGAATAGTGACACACACACGCAGTGCACATCATTAACCAGCGCACACCTCTCCTTTTTTACTGTTTGTTTGCCTTTTTCATTGATTTGACAGACTCATCACAGCAAGCAGACAATTTGCACAAGGAGCAGAAAAGGTAGACAGAAAAAAAACTGTTTTCTAAAATCATAAGCCAGGAATAAAACATGACTGGGAAATATTTTTTTGGACCGAGCAAAGACAGGAAGACAAGAAAAAACAGAGAGTCCTGTTTCAAACAAAGCCAAGGCTTGATGAATGGAGACTTAAATCCAAAAAGAGACATTTCGGAAATAATCCTTCCACTGCTGTTCCCAGTGACAGTCTTAGTGGATGAAGCATGGTTATGGCACAGGGAGAGGAGGGAGGTAATAAGCCTGACCGAACGGCTTTGATTTTTCACTTTGATGAGGGAAAGTCATTGCGGCGATGAAATGAGAACCGTCCAAATGAAGGGAGCAGCTCATCATCCCTGTAAAAGGAAATCTATAAACCACTGACAGTTAAAGTGAAAACGAGGTTGTGGTGTCGAACGGTGGGAGTGTTGTGTGCGCCGTCTCACTGGGCTCATAATGAATTCAAAGTTTTTGATATTCGGAAAAAGGAGCGGCGGTGTTTTGCTCAAGGACGCTTTGGCAGATTGTGACCAGCAGATGTTATATAGCACTTAAACAAGCCTGTGACATTTACGTTACTGGGCAGTCTAACTAATCCCTCCACTGGCCTGGTGCTTGCTGTCATTTTTGTCATTATTGATCTTAAAATCAATAGAGCAGTAGCATATGGAAAAAGAAATAGCTGCAGCCTGTAGCCACAACATGCATTAAGGGTGTTCTAGCTTGTTTGCAGGAGTTTCAAACATTTGAACCAAAGATACACATATACTTTTAATCTAATCAGGTTTTTCAGGGGCTCTCCACCAACAACTGTTTCTGCAATAAACACGGACGCTTTCTTCAGGTGATTGCAACAGAAGAAATAAATTAAATGTAAAATGCAAAACTATAAATGAGACAGAGCTATGCTGCTGCAGACAGCTTTGGAGTTGTGTTGCTAGGAAACAGTTCAGCGCCGTCTTTATTTCCTTTCAGTTATTGATATTAGCTATAGCAAACTTTGGAAGGTTAATGAAACTGGAGGATGTAAGTGCAGGTGGAGTGTTTTCTGAAGAAATATTTACAGTGTTCTGTGTGCAGGTTGTCTGCTTCAGTATACTGAAGTATAT